>NC_054541.1:17478042-17503042 GCF_017654505.1 Polyodon spathula | reverse complement strand
AAAAAAGATTTGGAATCATTACGTATTTTGCAAAATGAATGCTTCTAGCTAATTCTCAGTTTGATATTAAAATGAATACAGAGATTTACAAATCCTAAAAAGCGTATTTCAAATTGGTATGAAAATGGCAACCAGTCTCTTTCTCTGCTTGAATAGTGGAGGGTGTTCAGGTAAACAGAGATGAGCTCACTCACTGTGAAAGGGAGAACTGCCTTGAAAGTGACTGACAAAGACAATTTAAATAAGGTAGAACTTTAAGAAACTAAGTCAAGCAGACAAAGTATCTATCAGTCAGTGCATCCTTCAGTGTAATGCAGTACAATCTTAGAGTTTCTTGTTCGACTTTATGGATTATGAGGGGCAGCAAAGCTAAGGGATGGAACAAGAACGGGACAGCACACAGTTGCAGGTTTTTTGTTTTGGCCCCAACTCCTTCAGATTGCATTGTGCATGTTTAAAAAATTTAAAAGGGTTGGGATATGGTTATAAGAATTCCTTGGAGGACTAGACTATATAACACAATCTGGCCTTAAGCCTTGTCAAACCCAAAGCTTCACAGTAGGCAGTATAGAGGCAGTATAGAGAAAAGCCCAAGGTAATCTTCTTTAACCTGAGGGATATTGCCATTATAAAACAGCTTTTACTGATGAAAAATAGTACCTGTACAAGTAGGACAGGGCAGCTGAGTGCTTCGACAGAGACTTTATGTTAAAAAGAACTGGGATGCGTCCTCTTTGAGTTTTAACAAAAGACTGTCTCTAGAGCCTTGTTTTCATCTGCCATTGAAAGTTCAAAGTGAATTAAAACTTTTTTTCATCTACAACGTTAGACTTTATGAATGAGTGGTGGCAATTCAGCACATCTGTGCTTATCTGGTTCCTAGTAGCTGAATGATCTTATAAGCATCATAAGCCTCTCCATCATAATGCTTTCAAAACGTTCAGCAATTGTTGCTTGTGTTTGTCACTATTTTCTTCTTGCTGTCTTATCTTCTTGTTTTTTCTCTTTCTCTCTGTGTCCGCATTCATAGCGTAAGGAGGCAAGTATTCTTAGAGCATCCTGTATCAAGTTTTCATCTCTTCTTTTCTTAAATATCCTTGTTGTCTTTATTCTTGCACATTTGCTTGCTTCTTGTTTTTTGTTTTTTAAGGTCCTGGGTTGCTAACTACTGCATATCAGTACTGAAATTTAAGAACAGTAGAAAAGCATTCGACCCCTTAATCACTGCTGTGCCTTTTGTTTTTTTGCACGTTAGCTAGAAAGCTGCAGACAGCAATAACTACCATGGGATAAAGTAAGCAGAAGGCTAAACTGTAGACGATATAATGACAAACAAACTCAAGCCAATGATATTTTGAGTGTGAATTTGTGGAGCTATAAGAGGGCTGTACATATAAAACACTGATCTCCAACCCTGGTCCTGGAGAGCTGCAGGGTTTTCTGGTTTTCATTTCAGCCAAGCTGTCAGTTATTTAATTTAACCAATTATTGGCTTAATTAGTCAAGATTAACATGTGTTCCATTGATGACGTAAAAACACCTATAAAGCCTGCAGGATTAGGGCTCTGCAGGCCTTAGGGTTGGAGAACCCTGATGCAATGATTCTACAATCCTGATTTTAATTCTGAGAAGGTGCTGATACAACTGAAAATGTCTTTTCCCAATGCTTAGCATAAAAATGCAGCATTTATACAATTCCATTTTGGTTTTAATATTAGTTTAATTATTAGTATAATAAAAAATAACAGCAGCAACTGTAAACCTCCTTGCCTTAGAAAGCCCATGAGAAAGGTCTCCTGTTGCTAATGGTGACCGGGAAGACAGCCAGCTCTGTGCACGCTAGTTGAAGATGTTGAATTGAGTGGACTTCATACATCTTCATGAATAAGAGCAATAATTGAGATATTTAATTATTTTTAAAGCATTGGCTTTCTGCTGCTGAGACATTCTGAAACCGGAAGGTAGCTTTGAAGCAGAGGAACTGAATTAGTGTTTCAGTGGGTAATATAAGGAAGAGCAATGTAGCGCAAGGCCACTTTCAAACAACTTTTTTTTTTTTTTTTTTTTTTTTTTTTCTGGCAACTCTTTTGAAGCACTTTTCCCTGTATGCAAAGTACCATCAACAAAATCCATCAAAAAGCCTGACTCGCAAACATTCCTATACATCTTATTTTGCCATAAGTCGTTTTCTCATGCTTGGAAAACAGTAATGGACAGAAATCCTGACAGACCCACACTATTTGTCAGTGGGAGGTGTGACAGCTAGTGTAATTCATAACAAATTAATAAGTACAGCTGACTTGGTCCCATGCCCTCCCAAAGTGCTTACAAAAAGACAGCATTGTACAGTAAGAGATGGGGACCACTGTACAGATGAATTTGTTGTCCCTGCGGTGAGTGTATATCCCTGGTGATGGGGATACAGGTGAGGTGGCGTCCATACTTCATGAGTATGTCAGTCACGCTTTTACACATATCATGAGAATGGGTGATGAAACTTGGTATGTATTGTTAGGCATCTTATATGTTTTTTGTGCACTAGTCGGCATCACTGCTAATATCGCATAAACTAGTTCAGATCCTAACTTCATGTTTTTTTTGTTATGTTATGTTTAGTTATGGAAACTCTACAAGCAAAATCTAACGGTAGCCATCACTTTGACCTGTGGTTTAGCATGGCTACCATATTGGAGCCCTGTGATACTTTGAGATATTGGCTCCACACTCTGTGCATAACTGCATTCTGTGATTCTCATGGTTAAACTCAATTGGGGGTAATGTACAGTACAAGAAAAAAATAACCCTGTTGTGACAGTAAATATACAAAGCTCCCACTGCCACAGTGTCTAAACCTCCTATGTCAAATTGTTTGCGGTAGTGGTTGCACATATAGACCACAACATTTGGGATAGTCTTTTACAGTTTGTACAGTATTCTATGATTCTCTCAAGAAAGTTTTATTACAGGTCGGGTCTAACTGAAATTAACTATTATTAATAGAAGATGATGATATTTCAGTAGCACGAAGATGGAACAGCTAGTTTACAGTCTGAATACCACTAATAATACAAGCCGGCAACTGTGCAGATCTAGCAATAGAGACAACAGTTAGTGCCTAATCTGTGTGGCTGTGAGGGAACACAGCTGGCTAGTCCTCCCCTTCTCCGCAGCTCCCCCTTCCTACTACCCGACAGCCTGCTAGCGATTAGAGCCTTTTACAAGGATAGATGCCATTCCTCCCCAGCCCACCATGCCCCCCTGTCGGGCACAAATGAGTTCCATTTGCTGGGGCTTGAGGGGGGTAAGAGGTTAGACACGGAGATTAGTATAATGCGTCAACAATATCCACCCTCTCACTGGGAAGGGAAACCACCTTTCCACAACACACAGAATGTATTAGTGATCCACTGCAAACATATAGCTGTATTTATAGTTGATTAAAGTACTTTTGCAAGTACTTGAGAGACAACATTTTGTTTTTAAATTGGTGTGTGAGGCGAGAGTGTATTAAATGGAATGTCCAGACAGTAATTTGTGTACAGAAATAAAATAATTTATTTTTATTATCTATACACAACAAAATAATTAAATAACAAAAGAAAACAAAACGGCGTGAGGGAGGGAGTGCAGGGGTGAAATCCAAAACAGATCGTGAGAACTCGTCTTTAATCGACTTTGTGGCGAACCATACATAAACAAAAAAAAGACAAAAGAAATGTTAGTGTTTTCAAAAATCCCGCTGCACCAAACTAGTCTCTCCCTCCACCCGTTACTCCGCCTATTTTACTTTCGGACCAACCCCGAACACAGTAGTACGTTCCCTTTAGTATGTAATGTCCCGCCTCTGTAGTCAGTGGAACACCAATCCCCAACTGACAAGTGTCCTTATCCTTCACTTGACTCCAGTGGCTGGAATTTACATACTCGTACTTCCGCCCCTCACCAAGGTGCTGCCTCTCAAAAAGATGACTTTTGCCATCGTCACGAGATCTTGGTAAGGGAAGCCCCAAGTTGGTTTGATGCCATCTCCTGTCAGGAGGCTGAATCACAGACTGAAATCCCCTTGACTCATCACATGGTGTTACACAACGGCCAAGTGGTTGGAGAGATGAGAGACTAGGAGGCAGTGTGGCCTAGTGGTTAGAGATGAGGGACTGGGAGGCAGTGTTGTGGTGGTTAGAGCCGAGTTCTGGGATGCAGTTTGACCCAGTTATCAGGGCTAAAGAACTAGGAAGCAGTGTGGCCTGGTGGTTATAGCTGATGGCTACGGAAGTGTTTGATGCAGTGTTGAAAAGTATAACAAGTATTGTGGTCTTATGGCTAGAGCTGTGGGACTGGGAGGTAAGCAGTATGACCTTTTGTTGAGAACTAGAGAGATTAAAGAGGAATATTTTGTAGAGTGACCTAGTGTATAGAGGTGAGGGACTGGGAGGGAGGCAGTGTGGGCTAGTGCTAAGCAACTGGTTAACAAGCAGAGTGGTCTAGTGATTGTAATTGAGGCCTGGAAAGAGATACTTTAAGTGTGGCTGAATGCTTTAATGTTTTTTTGTTTTTGCTGGCTGGTAGAGTGGCGTGTCTCTGTGTAAAATAATATTCTGCATTAGGTGGGGTTAAAAAATAATAATAACTTAAACAAAGAGGTCAGTGTGTTGGAGCACTGCAGCATCACAGAGGGCTTTTTATCGACCTTTTTAAATTCTCTACGCCCAATTAGGTTGTTTTGGATTTAAAAACAAAATAAAAATGTATGTCTAACTGTCCGAGGCTCCAGGATCTAATAATAGTGAACAGACCTAATTAATAGCTCACATCTTGGCACGCTGTGATTAAACAGAGAGAAGATAGCTCCAGAAGGGTTTGTATCCTCGAGGCCTGGAGAGGTAAGGCAGACCATTTTGTTCAATAGAACAGATTCAGTGCTCTTAATTTCTAAAGCCCAGGGAGACCGAAACAAATGGAAGAATTGTTAACAAGCAGGCAAGGCTGTGCATGGAATTCATTGCAGTGTAGCGGGCTGCAGGTAACTGAGATTCCATCAGTGCAGCAGAGACAGGCATGTGTGTCTTCACCTTGAAGTGCTACTGTGACTAGCACAGTGCTTTTTACATTGATGTCTTGTGAGCTCATTCAAATTTGAGACTATAGAGTTAGTCAGATTAAGATGCTGAATTGGTGAAACTGTTTTAATGGGTTTAGTACAGAAGCTTGGCTATTGCAGGGTCCTCTCTAGGCTCCATATTAATGTAGTACAGTTTTTGTTTTGTAACAGGCTAATAAGCAAACCCGGCTTGCTGCACTCTAACACCTTCCATTAGTTCCACCAGCCCACCTGGAATGGGGCTATTAGAAACAGCAAGCTGAGCACTCTGCTTTCCTGATGTGAAGTTTAGATTATTCATTAGTTGATCAGTTTTTACTGTTAATATACAAATATTGAACACTAAATAAACACTACACTATAGATAAACTAACTGTTGCTGTGGGTCAGCCAGTGAAGTGAGTTTAAATTATTAGAGACCAAGAAACGACAATAGGTCTTCATGCACATTACAGTGTATTCTTTGAAATGTCTGCTGCGACGTAATATATATATATATATATATATATTATATATATAATTATATATATATATATAATATATATATCTATATATATATATATATAGCTAAAATGTCTTCAACAAAGAGAACAGAAGGCTAGGGGAAAATGTCTTCAACAGAAGAAAGTGGCTAGGGGACCAGTGATAATATTACTAGTGCTAATAAGAGACAAGAAAATGAATTTTAAAGCCATGGTTGGCACCTCTTTTAAGATTAGCTGTTGTGCCAATTTAGCGATGGAAATAAAACTCCTATTGCAAAGCAGTTTCACCCATTCCAGGTTTTACAGTGAGCTTGATTAGCCACAGTGTATATGTATAGGCTCAGATGTGTTGTCTTAAATTCAAAGTGAAACCAGGAATGGATCAAACAGCTATGCATTTTAAGTCTTATTTCCATCCCTGTAACGAATGACTAAACTCTGCTGGGACTTGTCTGTTCGCGCTGTTCTTAACTATGGGAATTCTTACTAAAGAGGTGACATTGTATTTGCAAATCAAAGTCAGGCTGTGTAATTCTGTAGCACGCATTGGAACAGAGCATGGGAGGACAGTCCTCTTTGCAAAATGCGTGCATCAAAGGGCAACTCTGTACAGTACAGTCCCCTTCACTTCCTGAATCCCCAGCATGGGGACCGCTTTGAACCAGACATGCATGCTCAAAGGGGCCCCCCTTTATCAAACCCAGGAGATAGCCCTTTGCTGACATGAGTATGCATACTCAAAGCTCAGAGCTGTACCCTTGATGCTATTTGATCTTCTCCCCCTTACCTACACCTACAGCATGTAGCTGCACCAGTGGTCCTGTCTTTGGAAACAGGCATGCAGGTTCAAGATGGCAGCCCTGCTGGCTTCGCAGGCTGACCTCGGCTGACTGTGTTGTGTTTCTGTGCAGATGGAGGAGCTGATGGCCGCCATGGAGAAGGTGAAGCAGGAGCTGGAGTCCATGAAAGCCAAGCTATCGTCCACGCAGCAGTCCCTGGCAGAGAAGGAGGCTCACCTGACCACCCTCCGTGCAGAGCGCAGGAAACACCTGGAGGAGGTGCTGGAGATGAAGTAAGAGACACTGTTCATTTTTTTTCCCCCACATTCATGCATTCGTTTATTTATTTATTCGTTCATGTATGTATTTCTGTAATTATTTTAATTCTTAAAGAGCAAGTAGTTTCAAATCACGCTGTCTCATTTTTTTCTGTTCCCTTACCTTTTTGTGATGTGTGTAATCATTTTTAGTAGTTACAGTTGCATAAAAGTCTGTATAAGGTATTCCCTGGTTTTACAAACACTATATTTAAATCAGTTTTAGATTATTTTTTTTTGGTTTCAAATATGGTAGTGCTGTTACAGGTTAACGATGATAACTGAGACAATTGATTCCATTCAGTAGAAGCAGATGAGCTGTGTTCCTGTCTGACCCCCAATGGTACTCTGATATTTTCCCAGAAAACTGTAAAATGAATTATAAAGTTTTTTTTTTTTTTCTACCTTGGCCAAATAATTGGATTAGAGGGTTTTTGTGTGAATGATTAAACATGTTTTTCATTATCTCATTGCGGTACTTGACATATGCATACACAATGCAATTAGCTTTTATATAGTACAGAGCATCCCAGGGTGCTTTACAATAAAAACTATAAAAATGCCATTGGCCAATCAATCCAGCTCCATACACTGAATTCTAAAGCTTTGTCACAGTATTTCACACAACACGCCCTTCTTTTGTGCTATATATGTAATACATGGTATACCCTCTTCTGTACCCATGTTATAAAAAAAAAGAAAGGATTTTCTTTGGAATGCTGGATGTGTGTAACTTGGGGATTAGTCTGTACAGTACATTAGCATGTTTAATTGTTTCCTTCAGATAACCTCAATGTGTTTAAAGTATTATATTACACAACCTGTTACATATAATTCACCCTCTCTCTTGTGCTGTAGCCTGTGCGTGAGAGGGCCTTGTGTTTTGACTTTCGCTTCTCTATTTTATTTTTTTAACACAACAACAGTAAATCCCTTTCATAATGCATTCATACTGCTTGCCAGATCCATTACAGTGCATGCATGACCTTCGCTGCCACTCCCTCATTGACATTGTGCACTAGAAAAGATTTACAGTGCTTCTTGAACACCATCAGTCTGGAATCCAGAATGCTGTGGATTGCCAGCTCATTCTGAGAACTCTCAAGCTGGCACCCAGGGCTCCACGCATTAGAAGGGTTGACGCCATCTGAGGCAGCCAGCCAGCGTGTATCAGTAATCCGGCAGTGACGTGACAATGACATGTGTGGCCTTGTATGGCTGGCAATGGGGGCTGCTTGCCCAAGCGCTCACCCTTCTTTTCAACCCTTCTTTGCCTAGCTTTACAGAGGAAGTCTTCAAAGTTCTAGGAATTGTTGATTTATCATCTTCTTGGGACCAGTCAACCAGCACAGCAGCTCCACACGCTATACAGCAGTAGGTGGTCAGTCAGCTGTTAGACAACTTCAGTGGCTAGTAGTCATTTATACACTATAATATAAGTTCAAGAGTTAACATTTTGGGAACTATAATATTTATGCAAACAAAACTAATATTTGTAAAACTTTCGTAACCTTAAGCACTGTGAGTTCCTGTAATCTTTTTTTAGGTAATGTTAAACGGGGCACTTCAGTGTCCTTCCGCTCAATTTACATACCTTTGAAATTGTGATCTAGTGTTTTGAATCTTGCCCTTTTTAGGAGCAATTGGTATTTACGGCAGGCCACACACACCATTAGTTCAAGCACATTGTTTTGGAAGGTGAAACTAGAAGAGCACACTTGAGACCCTTATCTTGATATAATTTGTTTGAATTAAAGCAACATGTGCGCTGCCGTACAAGCCAAGTGCTCCCCAAGTATGGAGGCAGCAAATGGCTGCTTAGCACAGAATCCCTTCCAAGCCCTATAATAAAACGGTGAGGTCTGGAGCTGGCAAGAGGGAGACTGTGTATCTGTGCGAGTTTAGAGAACCGCACATTTAAAAATAAAAGCTTTTAAAACCGGCCATAAATCTGAAATGAGCCCTGAAAACAGAGACCAGCTTGCTGTTAGGCGGTCGGTGACGAGTGAAACGGAGCCAACGTGAAATCAATAACGCAGCTTCATCTGCTGTTATACTTGGCACTGAGCGGCTTATCAAAACTCTCAGAAAATCTCAAATCCGGTCTCAAGATTCTGCATTTAAGAGTTGACTGTGTTGACAAATGGGAAGAGATCTGTAGATGGGATGCTCTTAAAAGCAAAACAAAAACATATTCACCAAGCTTAGGAAACTGGTACTTTCCCCTTATGTTTTCACTGTTTAATATAAATGGTGGCATGGTAATTGGAATGTCCAGTTATATCCGTACAGTATATTGTTTGAAGTTTTTGTTTTGTTTGAATGCTAATTATGTTGACGGAGGTAGTGCTGCTAGGTATCTGACTCCTCCCTCAGGCTGCGATGCTTGTTACCTTGTACCTCATGGAGTTCTGTTGGTTACACATACAATATAATGTGTCCTAAGTATGCGTACCTAATTTAAACTGCTTAATGTCAATTGGATGCCAGGTTTCTCTGTAATGAAGTGCTTATAAGCTTGGAAAGTGTTGTTTGTATATACAGTTTTATATGATATAGAAAAAGGCATCATTCAGATACTTAAAAATCATAATTTTGCATTACATTAGCAGCCTTGCAGACAGGACTGAATTGTACACAGTTTACTGGGCACATGATATATCATAATGGTACTTCTGAAGAAGAAACCACTTTGTTGCCAAGTGTGTGCACAGCAGCAGTTGCACAGCAGCAGCTGGAGATGAACTAACCCTAACCTTAACCCTAACTCACTGCCAGTGCAGCATTCTCACCAGGAATGAAACCAAAGTGGCACACTGCTCTGCAGGGTTAAACCACACATAGGAAATGATGAATGGCTTAGTGTGGCAGAGTGGTTGCAGTGCACAGGTGTGGTGACGTCACGGACCAGGAAATGAAACAATAACTAGTTTTATACGGGCAAAACGGCGCTGCTGTGCTCTTATTTAATAATTAAACAAAAGAAACAGTTTAAACAAAAAGAACATACAAAGCAATGCAAAGGGCACTCTGGCCAAAGTAAAACAAATAAAAACTTTCAAACAAGTATATTTCTTCATATAGCAATTGTTTTTCTGTTCATTTAGACTCGCGTCTCGTCTCTGACACTCTTCTCCTAATAATCCTGGAGTGTGTCTTTTCATATTCTGCCACATTCCCACGAGGGTTCTAGGGAAGGGGTTTTAACCCCATCCCCACCGACTACACATTATAAGACTGGCATTTTCACGGGTCTCATAAAGGAAATAATAAGATGGACGGCTTTGTCCGCCTGCATACAAATACAATATAATAATAATAATAACAAATGAAAACATACGTAAATATGCAAGGGGTGGGCACTTTGCCTCACTTAGCCATTAGATTGCCTTTCTAAACACTGGGGAACCAGGCAGAGAAAGGGATGCCTTTTCAGCGGGCTTTAAAAAGGTCTAAGGAAAGTGCATGGAGTTGTGATGAAAGAAACAGTAACTTTTCGCTACTGTTTATAATCAGTGCTGTTAAACTTTATTTTGACAATACAGTAGTCTCTGGCTAAGCAAAGTATTCTCTTAGCCGAAGTGTTCTTTAAGACAGAGTTGACCACCAGACACAATTTGAATCAATAAATAAATATTTATATCTTGTCATGACATACGTGCATCAACATATGAAATGAATAGAAAAAGTAAGAGAAAAGCAATAGGCAAGTGCATGTTAATAAACCATAATAATAAAGGAACAGACAAACTAACGATAATAAACTGTCAAACTAAATTAACACAGCACCCCTGCACAAGTTAAAAAATGCAGCAGCAACTATAGATTAATTATGAATACCTGTACAGGAGCAATATTCAAGACATGCACAAAATGATTTAATGGAATGGTGAAGCAACTCACCAGAACGAAAAACACTGAATTGCTTTTCTAGGAGCTCAAACAATTTCCAACTTTTTGTAGCAAGAGAGACACGTTAACATGCCATTTTGTTATTTTCTCTCAATTTGAAATTCCCAATTATTATTTAGGCTCAGCTCACCGCTGACTTGGGAGCAGCGAAGATGAACACATGCTGTCCCCTGAAGCGTGTGCCTTCAGCAGCCCACTTGTTTACACACTGCAAATTCACCATTCCGCCACCCAGGAGCTACAGGGTAGGAGGACAACACAGCTCCTGGGGAGCTAACAGGCAAGCCCGCAGGCGCCCGGCCAGACTACAGGGGTCGCTGGTGCGCGGTGAGCCGAGGACACCATGGCCGACCTAATTTTAATTATTAATTAAAAAAAATAATCACAATAACAGGTATTGAAATATTATAGTGAAAATACAATTATTTACACTTTCAAATTCTAAACAAGTTTACCCAGTGCCATTAATCAATAAAACAAACAAACTTACGTTTTCTTTTTACTTCAAATATTACAAATAGTTCCCTGTTGTATTAAAAAATTACATTCAATTTATATTTAGCGCTTCCCATGTGTTCTACAATGGTTTGCCTATGAGTAATCTACAGCCTTCTACATGAAGTGCAAAACAGCACATTACCATTAGCGTGAAATTCGTTCTTGCCAAACTCATTGATCCGATCTTTAGGGGTGATTGTTATTGTTTTCAGCATTTTTGAACAGCTCTGGATAAATTTAAAGCAAAGCTGCCTGTGTTAATGTTTATATATGGTATGTGTGTTGATTTGGTTATTATCAAACAAACTAAAAAAGCCTTATGTAAAACAAAAAAATCTCTGACATCATAGAAAATCTGCTTTTTTGTTATTCCTCAGCAAACGGATTCCTATGATCCCTGCTACTCAGCAACATAATCAAATTGGTCATGTGATATGAAAAGACGGCCCTGAGTCTGCTTTTCATTCATATATAAAGGCAGGCAAAAAAGAAAAGGCAGTCCAGGGCCAGCCTAAATCTAGGCCGGCCCTGGACTGCCTTTTCTTTTTTGGAGCGTTCACATATGAAAAAAGGCTGCCCTGGGCCACCTTAAATTGCAAGTGTGAATGGAGTCTAAGACTGATATAGTATCCGGTTAGAGTCAGGTTTAACAAGGGTGTGGTAGGGACTGGCAGCACATCCGGTGGTCAGTCGTGATTGATGACAAAACAGGCAAGGAGAGTTTTAATAGGAGTTCTTGTACGTTGTAAAGGAACAAGAAGTCCATTCCAAGGTTCTATAAGTGTTGTAAAGTGTGTTTGCCATCAATTTATATTGCTTACAATTTAAAAGCACAAATCGAGAGGGCCATTAAGCTTCACAGCAGGGTTTTGTGGGAACTTTTTTAGATTATTTTTTTTCCTCAAGGGAATGTAGTTGATAGTTTGTTTCACTGCAAAGCATCATCCAAAACCATTAAAGACCCAATAATGCCAAGTTTGGAAATACTAAAAGAAACTTAATAAGGTCAGTTGAAGACATTAAAAAGCTTCTTGTTGAAACTTTTTATCATTGAACTTAAGCTTATTTTAGTATTTCTAACAGTAACTCAGTTCCCAAGTTTAAAACAAATAATGTATTGAATTCAGACTTTGTTTTAATCATGACGGTCTCACATTTAGTGGGTACTTTAGAGTGTGATATTAAAACATGAATGCTGTGCCTCACATGTTAAAAAGCATTATTTTAATGACAAATGAAGTAAAAGCAGAAATAATATGTTGTAGTGTAATGCGCTTGACACTTCACACAGACACCTTACTGACTTTAAGGCATTGCAACAGACACCTAGTCGAAGTATTTGCTGTACAATTGTTTCTTTTTTATTCTTTTTATATTACTATATATCACTGTTCAGTATTTTATAGTTACAGTATGAATGAACTTGCCATATTACAGCCATAGTCAAAATAAGTGTTGTGTTTTGTTACAGATCAAAAACAAAAAAGGTGATGTGTTCGTACAGTGCAGTTTAAAACCAGTTATGTCTACGAGAGAAGGCTGTAGTACTACGATGCATGTCGAATCTGTGGTATAGTCTGTCCGGTTTCTGTATTAATGTGCTTTTTATGACGTTTTTAAATGTATCTTGTATAAACAGAGTTGCATAAATAAGTAACGCTGTAATTATCTCTCATTAGCATTGTCTGTAAAAAGCAGCAGCGCAGCTGTCCAGCTCAATAGAGCCGATTTTCCCGCTGGTTTGTGTAAAGCTCTTTGAAATTGTTATTTCGGGAGACGTGAAAGTCCCTGAGCATGTGTTTGCAGGTAAGTCTTGATGAACTAATTTGTTGGCCTCTCTGCAGATGGAGGGAAGAGTGCAAGACTTAGCTTGCTGTAAATACATGAAGCTCCCTCGTGCTGCACCTTGCGTCAGGCAGCGAGGATTGAGGGCATGCTGAGCTCTGATACAAATTAAAACATTATGGTATCTGATCGCAATATGTGCTGCGTTTAATGTAGTGTACATTTAAAATACACCAGGTAACATGAGGTAAAAAGGAGCTTATACAGATATGCAGAGTCAATCACAAATTTAACTTGTTCATTGTTTAATGTACTACAGTAATGATTGGCTGCTAATTTACACAGCATGTACACATGGATACTTTTGTTTGAAGTATGCCTTATTTTACTTTTACTGAAAGGATGCCATAGCAGATATTTTGCTTTGTATAGCAGTGATGCTTAGCACCATTGTGTCCAAGTAGAATTCTTAAGACAGTAATTGCTTGTCAATGGAAATGCAATAATTCAGTATGAAGGGGCAATCCTATCATAAGGATTGCTACAAAGCTAAGACCACAAACTGCTATATTTGATTACATATCAGAAACAAACAATATATGTATATTTGCATACATCTAGTAAGTCAATCTAGTACAGGTGTCCAAATTAATCAGATGTGTACTGTATGTATGTCTGATTTAAAACAGCACAAAAAAGGCCATTACTGAATTAATGAATCTTGCAAATTATCCCTAATAATCAATGCTTGATCTTAAATTTTAAGGTCAAATAACAAATAGTTTGTGCGAAGTCAAATTTACAGACATAGAATTTTAAGGTCAAGTAACAAATAGCTTATAAGAGGTCAAATTTACAGACATATAGGGTAATGCCTTCTCTTTGTACTATGAAAAGTTATTTATGCTGATAGTACTTCCTAAATGAACGACCCCTGTTGAAAGTGTCAATAGCTTTAGCTACAGTGTATTCAGGAATGCCAGAGAGCCGGGCTAGCTGAAAACACAGTGCACAGGGCAGGAAGTGTCCCCGCTCGCCTCCCCCGGTTTACTGCCTCCAATAAACATGTAGCCTGGTGGAGAAGCTGGGGATGCCGTGTACTGGCAGCTGTTTACAGAGCTATTTGTGACTGCCAGCCAAACTGCAGACAAACAAGTATTTAACAGCAGTTTGTTAAAGACCATATACTCTGAGTCAGTCACCACGAAACACCATTCAAAATGGTAACACTGTTTGTGCAGATTTGTGATATCGACCCTGAATTGTGTACCTATAAGAGCATGCTCTGATCTTGCCCCCAAAGTCAAGAGGTGTCCAGAATGCTAGACCCTGCTCACACTTAAAACGGCATTACTATACTTCAACTCGTTTATGAGGCATTGTGCTCCCTTTAAAAAAACCTAATGCAGAGAGAATGCTCATAAAAGAATGGCCCTCCTTTTGAGCAGGTAGACATAATAACTTTAGACGCTTGTGTTACTGGCACTTACTGTAATCTATTACTTGAGTAATGACATTCAAGTAATTCTGGGGTGGTACCTTGTAAATGTGTTTTGGGTCAGGTCCACAGAAAGACAAAACAGAAGTGAAAATTAATTGCTGTTCAATGATCGATCTTCATCCAAACAGTAGCCTCATTATTTCTCATGGACTGTTCGTTCCGGGGTCAGGCAGACATTCATATCTCTTATCGATGACAGATTTTGCGTTTTTTGTGGAATTTCCTTTGGGTTGCCTCCAGCAAACCCCTGCTCGGCACGGCACCCCCCCTCTGCCTGTGAGTCGAAGCAGCTGTGCGCCCCATTCAGAACTGCTGTTGTGGAGAAACTAGTCCCTGTCTTTTCATGGGCAATGAAATGTGGCAGGGTGAGACAACAAGACTTCAGTGCTACCAGCACAAAAATGTGAAGAATTACTGAAAAATATCATGTCAACCATTGTGTGTTTGTACTGTATATGTACGTATTTGTCTGCATACATACATGCTACTCGAATAGAAAAGTGACAGTCGACTAATCACATGTCATATGATTGTGAGGTAATTGTGAAGCGTATGGTTTCGGTTCCAATCAGTCCGCATGTAAATCCTTTTAGAACATTAATAAATAGTTGTTTTTTTTTTGATCCCAAGCAGTTTTAGAATATAGTGCACAAACAGCAAAGTATTACAAAATACTACGTTTACAAATAGAGTACGAGGAATCATCAAATACATGACTTATTTAGTGGCGACTAGTCAACCTATTCGACTGTCAAGTAGTCGTTCTACCCCTAGTATATACTATACCAATGTAAATGAATACAGATGGTGGATCATTTGAAATATTGCAGCTGGTTGATGTGTATTATGATCGCCTAACTGTGTCAGAAACCACTTAAATGCCGACCAGATTTGCTGGCTGTGGCCAAAGCGCACATTTGTTAAACCATTGCTAGAGAAGAGGTAAAAACTAAGTTTGCAGACACAGAGCTCTGGCCTGCCTTCAAAGCTTTTATATAAGGGTTCACTTTGCAAAAGGAGGAGGCCTAAGCCGTTTAAATGAACTGCTAAGTGTTGAAATTTTTGAGTTAGTGTAAACCATAATTTAATTGTAGTGATTTAATTGTAATGGCAAATCGGTGCTCGACAGATAAGCAAATAAAGTGCATAAATTCTTAGTAAAACATTAATCTCATGACCATTTTCCTTTAATAGGAAGCTATGTGCCAGCGTTTGCCTCTTTGTTCCCCGGTTCACGCAGTGGTGTTAATGGACATCAGCTGGACTATATGCTGATTTACCAGTGGGACAGATGGCTCTAAATGCATAAATATCCCAAAACTAACCAGGGGTGCGTTATTCACAAAAGCACCGTCACATAATGAAAAATATACACACGCATTGTTTAAATAGGTTGTTCTGATATATAATAATCTATGGAGATGTGCTGATCTTGATATTTAAAGACATTTGCTGAATAAAGCCTTTAAATGTGTATGTATGTACTCATAACCACACATGAGGATGGCAGTACAAAAAAACCAAAAAAACATGTTGTTTATTAAGCCATTGTCATTTGCAGAATAAATTATATTAAAATCTTTGGCCTCCTCTCTAATGGTGAAAGACTTTGTAGTGATTGTTGGCTGTGCTCAGTAGTGCTCATGTTCAGCCAGTTCTCACAAGGAGATGTTATCAGCTGCGCTTATTAACTTTAAAACTGCACATTCCTATTGTATTTGTGTGTGCATGTTTGATTCCCTGACTTGTCCTCCACACCTGCAACCTATGGTTTGTTTTGGCGAATGCTTGTTGGACGAAGAAAATCCACATTCAAGGAAAGCTTGGAAATAAATAATTATTAGGTCTGGTTTGAACAGTCCGAAACAAAGGAATAGTGATGTTTCTCAAGCAGGTGGTTGATCAGATGAAAGAAGAGATCCCCAGGTTGAGTTACAGCAATAAAACAAAGCTGGTAAACGCTGGCCAAGCAAAATAAAAACCTGAGTGGGTCCAAACCCTCAGTTTATACCTCTTTCAATTTATTAAATTAAATTCTTGGTTCCAGAATGGTTTTCTTGAATTTAGGAGCTGTTGGGGCTGCAATTTAATCCCGAGAGTGACGACATGCGTACAAAGTTTTTAAAACCATATATGTTTTATGAATTCAAGAGTTTTTGGAATACTTTCTGCATGTATGTAAATGAAGAAATGTCTGTTAAAGGGTTCCAAACCTTGTTCAATACTAAACCATAACAAAAAAGTCCATATAGTTTAATGTGTTTGTCTGTTCATAATATAAATATATATATATATATATATATATATAATCCTTACCATTGTGTAATCAAGCTCATCCCATGGATGCTCAAGTTGTCTGAGATCTGGGATTAGCCTTATTAAAACTAAATCCAAGTTGAAACATGTTTATTTTCTTAAACAAGAATTTGAGACAAACATATTAAATAGCGCTGCATTTCAATGGAAGGTTTACTAGATAATGTGTTTGTATTTGTCCTGTAGATGTTGCTTGGATGAGGAAGGTTATTTTGCTTGTGGGATGGAGGGAGTACCAGTATAATTGTATATCCACATTAGCAAATCAATGTGGATGTTATTTCAGCAGGGTTCTTTAGCACAGTATCATTCCCAAATGCACATGTCGTAAAATCATAGCGACATCGATGTCGCATGACTAAAGGGTTGTACTCTTCTTCCTGACCACTAGAGAGCAGTACTTACTTGGTTTTGGAGCCATCTTTTTTTTTTTTTGTTTGTTTTTTTTTAGTGGAACTTAGATATTGTCAGACCTTATTGACTAGCACTGATGACAACTAGTTTTCAAAAGATCATAAATAATAAAATTCCATACTGACATTCAATTTACGGTACACCCTTGCTATAACACCCTTCATTATAACGAACCTTCAGCTGTAACGAACCTGGCCACTGGACCCCAAATAATTTTTTTTTAAAAAAAGATCATATAAACACACTGTCAACATTCCGATCTGTACGCACGGGACATCACCTCCACAGTGAAGTATGCTAACTTTTCATATCCAACTGTTTATGTCGGGATGATTTAGAATAAAAACTCAGTTTGGGATTCTTTGGTGCGCTTTGAAGTGATTCGTGTCAGGTTGGTTTTGAATAAATGTTCAGCTTCAATTTGGAGTTTGTGCTTTCTGTAGTGCGTTTTAATTCTTTAACGAACAGGATAGAGCAAAGTTAGAACACTGCATACATGAGTCGAACAGGTTTCGAGTTTCTAACTCTTGCTGGTCACCACATCACATGCAGTTACTGGCATTTTTAGCGGGGTAAAAAAGTTCTGGTGTTGGGGGGGGGAGGAATCTGTATTGCAACATCAGAACAAGGTCTCTTTGAAAGATTGCAAACATCACAAAAAGAAGGGAAGAAAGGAATAACAACTTAAGTTACTGCTCAGCTACTCATATCAGACACATTGGTATAAGAATAATCAGAAGGAAGTATGAACAGTTCTGTAGAGTTTGACATTAGTTGCTGCTATGTATGAAATGTCAAATGTCATTGGATGACGATGTTTCAGGCTTGCGTAAACTAATAGAAATACTGTGGGGCAGTAATTGCACTGGTCAGGTTTAGGGAGTTGTACTGAAGCAGTACCAGTGAAGGGAAGGTTCACTGAGGGGGAGAGAAACCTGTCCACTACATGGAAAACACATCCCTGACTTCTGAGACAGTCGTCAGTCCTGTGTTTTGAAGGAGCGTAACATGTTTCAGAATTTGCTCGGCTGTTCATAAAATATTTATGGGGTTTAGCATTTTGCAATTAATTGTATACATGAGCAGCAGTACTTCTGTATGTCTCAAAGATGGAGACGGCATGGAATTGATCAGGCAGAATTTATACGGAACATTCCTCGGGAGTACAGGAGGCTTAGTTTAATGGCTAGTGGCAGCCATATTTCAATTTTCTTTAAAGGAAGTCCTACACACAGTGCACCTTTAAATATTATTCCACTGTCGCAAGGAAAAGCTTGTAAATTTTGTTTTTTTTTACCACACCCTTGGGAGGGCTTTTTCATGATTTTTGTTTTTTTTTAATTATTTTTTTTGTAAAGGGGAAAGACAAACTGATTGAACGAATGCATGTGGCTGAACTTCATCAATCTGGCCAAGACATTTGCGAAACACACTGCAATGCTGGTTGTGCTTAACCCTTTCCACCCTGGCATGTTTGTAGTTAGCAGCCCTTGTTCTCAAGAACACTGTACTAGGGTTCCTTCATAGAGGAATTTCTGAGGTTTAGAATATGCCCTTCAGGTAAGGAATGCAGAGATGTAGGGTTAACTTCTTGACATCTTGTTTATACCATACATATGGTAGCATTGCTGTCTAGTTTTTTTTTTATTTTTTAGAATGAAGCCAGTTTCTTCAATGTGATTTGGAGATGACAAACATACATGTTAAAAACATGCACGGATAGACCCATTGTCCAAAAATCTTTGCCGATAGTCTGATCTCAATGACTAAATCACAAGCCTTTCACAACTGGAAGCCTGGGCTTGAGTCCTGCTCAAGTAAAACAAAAACAAAAAAAATGTGTGGTGATCTGAACTTTGGCCCCCAGTGGACATAATCCAAATTACAAAGCGACAAATGCTATGGGCAATATCAGTCCGGGACTGAAGTTTGGCCTTCACTTGTAGGCTGATTCCCAACTTACAAACCCATGTCCTTTCCCAGTGGTGGGCCACCAGAAGATGACTTATTTTCAGGTCAGAGTGTGAGAATGCGGTGTGAAATGGCCACAGGGGCTTCCCAGGGCTGCAGTTAAGCGAGACTATCAGGGGGGTGAAATAGGCACCGTGCCCCTATTAACAAGCTGCTGAGCCTCCCAACCCAAAGTGCCGTCAAGAGAGAAGAGAAATGAGCTGTGGCTTTGACCAAACCCTTTTGGCCCAGCAATAATCCATAAAGAAGGCTGCAGATGTTGTGGTCAGTAGTGGTAGATGGCCCGAGTTTTATTGGGAATGAAGTTGTGTGGAATGGAAGTGAGATCATACCCCACATTCTACTTTATTTTTATTATCTTTTTTTTTTTTTTTTTAAACTTCTGGAAGTACTACTCTAGCAGACCTAAAAAAAAATGTTGTTGTTGTTTTTCTCCTTTTTACCAACCAATAAATGTAATTATTAAATAAGTACAAATAAAATAAGTGACAGTGCATTAAAAAAAAAAAAACAGCCAAAAGAAACATTGGAGGGATTAGTTTACAAGCTGGTGACCTGTAAACCCAAGGATGAGATGTATGAAGATATAAATAATTGGTAACAAACAGCAGTGTTGGAAGCAGACGACCACAGTCTGCAGGATGAAGTGATGTCTCAATAGCCACACACAGAGAAAATGGAACATTCGGCTTGAGCTTTCGGTGTCCTCTCTGAGTGATTTATGCCTATTTTCCACAATATCCCTTTACTACATAAATAGGTAGATTGTTGATTATTCAGATCTTTTAGCGCTGTTCCCATCTGTTGGGGCTATGTTTTATATGCTATGTTTTATAGTTTCATTCTAATGAACAGGTGTTTTAAAGTGCAACTTGAGATGAGTATGAAGTATTCCATTTTTTTTAACATGTATTCTTCTTTAGATTCACTTTGTAAATGCTGTTCTGTTTCACTCATCATATCGTGGTGAGCTTTTTTTTTAATTTGACCTAAAAATTATCTCTCAACCGTGTCTTCCTGCTAAATGCAATAGTTCAGCTGGTACACCAGAGTGTAACCATTAACATGCCCCCCCATTCAACACTCCCCGGTGGATGTTAGAAATAAATTACTAAGAAATTCCACATTGAACAAATGTTCTGTTTCTTGCATCCGCTGGGGGCAGAGTGTTTCAGGGGGACAAGTTATTTGGTTACACTCTGGTGTACCAGCTGAACTTAGACAAAAGACAAGGTTTTGAGGGGTTGGTGTAAGCTTTAAGAGTTGTAAAGTGTCCCCCAGATGTGATGACTGAAACAGTAATTAATATACAAAGTGAATCTTAGGTATTTTTTTAATAGGTCAAGCAGCAATATCTGAACAATAAATGGTTAAAATTGCAACAGCCTGCTTATAAAGTGGCCTGGTGCTACATAGGCTTCAAAGAAACAGTTCCTTTTTGAGATTCTTTTGTGTATAAAGTTCCAGAGTTCTTTCAGCTGAACTGTGTTTGAAGAAGTGAGCTGAACTTTAGAAAGAAAGAACTTTGCAACTGAAACGCACAAGGCAGCCACATAGAAAGGGCTGTTACAGAAGTCAACAGGGCAGGCTACCCATATCCCAGGTGTAAAACCCC
The DNA here is from genome assembly GCF_017654505.1 of Polyodon spathula. NCBI lineage: Eukaryota > Metazoa > Chordata > Actinopteri > Acipenseriformes > Polyodontidae > Polyodon > Polyodon spathula. The sequence continues at coordinate 17,482,351 of NC_054541.1, read as the reverse complement.
AGCGAAGGTGATGCTTCATCGCAGAGCTCAACTGCAGCATCATTAGTATCCAGTTCCCAGAGAGAAACCTCATGACAACCAATGGAGGTGTCAAGTCCTGAAAGAGAACCCAGTTGTGAAGCAGTGAGGCAGTAAATCTGTGAAACCGTACACCTGATTGATGTAAGTTTCTGAAGCAGCGCTACCTCACTGTGCTTGAACCGCTGCCAGCTCAGAGGTAAGACCACCCAAGAGTGTGACACCTGGGCCTCCATCATATCTCAATGACGTCCAGCCCCTCTCGCACTTGCTGTGGCAGACAGTGCGACCTTTGAGAGACAGCATCCTTTATGCACATGGGCCTTTTCAAATTAAAACAGCAAGTGTTTTGGCCTGGGTTGGTAGCCCAGTAAGCTTTTATGGACATGAAATATGGTACACGACTCTTATTGTTTCCTTATGTGTAGCATTTATAGTGCTGTTTACTGTATTTTCCTCAAGCATCTTAGTGGGTATGGTTTGCTGTAGAAGCGCTGTCACAGATAGCAAGCTAAATGGACTACTGAATGAAAACAATGTGGAATTTGTGGAATATAATACTGTAATTCAAATAGGAGAATAAGTGGGTATTCCAGCTATTCTGAGATTTTGTAATAAAATTAACTATTTGTTCATTTTCATGTTTTAAGTAGTTAAAAAGAGACTAGCTGAAAGGTGAATGTAGGTGGTTACTTATTTCCGTTGTTGCTACTGATAGTGTGGGGGATCCAGCATACCAAGGAAAGTAGCATCTAACCCAACGTTATACCTCCCATTATTGTGTTTACATTTTAGCAGTGATGGCTTCCTCCTTTGGAATAAGAATAGGATAAATAGCAGCTAGGATGTTAGTCAGCACAGAGCTTGTTTGTTTAAGAGGTGTGTGGAAGTGGATATTTATAAGACCACCTGGGATTTACTGAAAACCAGACCGACCAGACCATAACACACAATTTTGTTTTTGTAAACGTGAGGCTGCTTTTTATGCAGCACTGCATATGCCACTGCTTTGTGTGTAGCAATCATAATGTATATAGCCTATAAGATGAAGGCTCCATTTGTCTTAAACCTAGAACTTTTGATCATTTACTATATTGTGGGAGAGACGCATCCTCCATTGTTCGAACACCAGACGTGCTGGTAAATCTTGTACCTACACCAGTGCTGAGAGGGGCAACGCAAACGTAGAGGCTCTGAATCTGTGCTTCTGAATCACTTATGGCTGTGAAAATTGGAACTGTAGATCAATGTTTCTCAAGGGGGTCTCCTTTATTTTCAGATTGTGCAGCCTTCCTCCTGCTCCACTACGGTGCTATTATTCACAGTAACAGTTCCTTCTGCACTGGGAACTCCCCACCATGTGTTCTGGACAACCCATTACACAGCGCTACACACAAACACACTCTCCCAGGACCCCACGATCAGAGACACAGTGTAAGCGGGTCACGCTTGAGAAGGCCGCTTTAGATCTCTGGATCCTGGTGGGGGCGGCACAGGAAGGTCAGCACTTCAAAGCAGGCCAGCAAAGAGCCAAGGACACTGCGACTACCTCGCATCAGGGGCATGGAAAACCTCATCCTAAGTGAAAGGATTGATGTGCGGAGCCCTTTATTAACCGCAGAGCTGTTAGAAGATGATTCTCTGTAACAAGATATATTTCTTCGTTACCCCCACAAGGTTCCCTCTTCTCTTTTTATAGAATGAGTTATTCCCCAGGACAACTCAACTCAGACATTGTATGTCATCTCATTTCTCTATAAATTGTGTCTAGTCAGTTTAGGGTTCATGTATCGAAGGGTCAAATGCACATGCTGCTCAATTATTTCTAGATTTTATTTTTTTTTTTTCCATTTTGTTGAATTTTTAAAAGGTGAGGGACAAACTGCATATTCACAGTCTGGTGCCATAAGAGCCAGTAGTGTAGTCAAGAGTAAACGGTTTTACCCACTTCTCATATGTGGAAAATGGAGTTTACCCACGTCTCATTTAAAGAATAAAGCGTTCACTCGCTCCTACTCTTCTGCTATAAGCAAATCCTGACTATACCAAGTGTTAAAGCCAAGGCACATTTCAATTGATTATATAGAGTGACTCATATGCATTTAATGATGGGCAAAATCTTTTCTAATGAACCTTTAACCCAAAATTCTGCACTACCACCGTGCGTGCAATCTAAGGGCATCTCTGCTCACTCTTCATGCTGACCATGAACAACAAAAAGGTGTTTACCCACTTCATTTTTAACCTCTGCACTACTGAGAAGAGCTTTCTCTCACAGCTCTGCAAGCAAAGGACTCGATCTCTACCTGTAACACCCCCTGCCTGCCATTCAGTTCTAAGCCTCTCCCAAGCAAAGATTGTGCCAGTTTGTTGCATGTTTTTTTGATAGTAGACACCTCATTTGAAACCAGGGTGAAAAACTAGTGAATCGGCCAACTGTGTCTCCTGTTCTTTCAGGTGTGTGATTTATTTTTCAGTATTATTCTCATTGATTATCACTTGACTCTTGAGTGGCGTATTTTCCATGGCTTCCCAGCGTTAACCCTTCCCCCCGGAGGTCTGCCTCCCGCAGTCGGCTCTACGAGACGGCAGACATTTGAAAATTCCTGGGCAGATTAGTGGTAATGCTGCTTAGTCACATCCAATATATGTTAGGAGTCATTAGAGCCTTTCTTAGTTTCTTTTTTTAACACAAAATGTATTTTTATTTAAAAATACATCATTTTTGTTTCCCCTGTCATATTTGTGCAATCCCCTTTTCACTTTCTAAAAACTTATGGCCCCTGCCTTATCATTTGTAAAAGACAGCAAGTAACTAAGGTTTTGAACTCTCTTCTTGTCTTAATTGGCTATCCTTTTTAGCCCACCAAGTATGGGACCGAAGAATCCCAATCTGCTTGACGAACAAGCAAACAAGAATCAGCAGATCCTTGTAAATAACATGACAGAAAAACATTTCTAAAAGACATACCTTTGTAATGCCTTTTTAGTTGAGAAAGATAAAAACATATTACTGAGAAAGTTATGATCTCTTGAAAGGGACCTCAGGAAAACCTTATACTGAATATAATTACATATATCATGTGCAGATACACTGTACAATCACATCATCTGACGTGGTTGTCTTTGTGCCAGGGTGTAGTGGTTACTGATGTGTGTTTATCTGCCCCCATTCGGGGCGTTGTTTACAGTAAATGGGCCAAGTTTAAAGTAGTTAAGGCTTCTCTTTTTAAGGTACATGTACAAAAAAAGTACAGGCATAGATGTACTTATTCATTCATTCATTCATTCAATCAATCAATGGTCCACAAGGAATATGTTTATTTATGTATGGCTTTCATCCACTGCATGGTCACTGATAGAAAAGAAGACCTACAGTTAACTTATATTCCTCCAAATATTTTAAATGTGGTAGTAGCCCTATCTACACACAACAGGAGTTACATGAACTGATGGCCATCATTATTGTAGCCTGTATTGTGTAGATAATCGCTATAGTGCAGTACATGGTTTTGCTTCAACAGAAATGTAATATTTGACATGCAATTTTGTTCTGTGCACATAAAAACCTGGCTTGTCGGAGGTACTTAAGGACCAGGGTGGAAAACGCCACTATTGCAGTAGGTGTATAAGAGATGGTTATCGTTTACATGCAAAGCTACAAAGGTTAGGTTTTTTCTCATCATTATTGCCACCTTTGTTAAATTCCCAATGGGAATTTTTTTTTTCTTCTTTTGTCACTTTGATCTTGAGATTGGGGCAATCAGTTCTCATTACGTGGCGTGGCTGGCGTATTAATTTTCCAACATTAGCGCTTGTGTCTGAGCTTAAGGGCTTAGTTCCACCCATTAGTGTCAGTCCCTGTGGAGGCTCAGCCATGGCTGACATTAATACGGATCAGGCACCAGAATGTTCTCACCATTCATTCCTGCCAGATGTGACAATAAGGACATAATGAACTAAAAGGTTCAGCTAGCCGAGCTTTCAAAGAAAGACAGAAAGCAAAGGAGGAGTGAAATATTATAGTATTTAGTAACATTACAACTCTTCGTATAGTAGAACACTCATTATCCAAACTGCTAATATAGCAGAACCCTTCTAGGGACAAATGGTGTTGCTGTGAAGGGATGAGTCTTAATGATATGACGACCTGACGTGTATTCAATGACAACTTCATTCAACTTTAGGAAGATGACTCAAAGCACAACCTTGTGGCACCTGCAATGAGCGTTCGATAAATATACGTCAAATAAATTATCATTGAACAATCAAATTCATCTTTACCATAATC
>NC_054541.1:17293042-17473042 GCF_017654505.1 Polyodon spathula | reverse complement strand
AACCAAAAACACTGCAGCCCTCCCAGCTCCAAATCCAAATCCACACATCACTTCCAACAAAGAAAAACACTGCAGCCCTTCTAGCTCCAAATCCAAATTCACACATCACTGCCAACCAAAAACACTGCAGCCCTCCCAGCTCCAAATCCAAATCCACACATCACTTCCAACAAAGAAAAACACTGCAGCCCTTCTAGCTCCAAATCCAAATCCACACATCACTGCCAACAAAAAAAAACACTGCAGCCCTTCTAGCTCCAAATTCATACATCACTTCCAACAAAGGAAAACACTGCAGCCCTCCCAGCTCCAAATCCAAATTCACGCATCACTGCCAATCACTCCTGTGGGTATTAGAAAAGGTAGCTGGAATGTTTCCTGAGCAAACAAATGAATGTGTTTTAATGATCTGTGTTCACTGCCGGGTATTTAAAAGAGAGAGGAATAAGCTAGCTCTTTGGGTGAGTGTGTGAATTTGTGTTCAAGCTCTTTAATTGAGTTCCAGCTTTCTGTTTCTTCAAAATACTGATCAGCTGAGTCACTGGATATCTTGAGGACCCCAGCTCCCATTTTGATGATGCTATGCGTGGACATTTGTTACTGAATGCTGTTTCACTGTAATGTCTTATACATGTCCTTGGGGTGTATATCCTACTGACATTACCTGCACCTAAATATACATCACTCTTCTTTTTAGAAGAGATTTCTTTTGAGCTGACTTGGGTTCATCTTTGAAATATAATATTCATTCTGGAACACATTTCAGGTTTTGACCACTAGGGGTGCACCTGGTTGTGCACTGGTCACTTATTCTCCCAGAAACAGTTATATATTTTTCTATCTTTAAAAAATAGAGAAAGTGACCATCAATATCCTGATTTTAATAGTACACACCCTGTACATACCCTGTTGAGCAAAACAAGAAATCCTGTTATTGGAGTATAAAATAAAATAGCAGGAAATGGTGGGGGGGAAGCAGGTTGGGCTCTGATAGTGTCCATGATGTTGCACACTTGGTATGTATCTCAGATCTTTGTTGGAGTTCAATTCACTAAATATGCCACTTTTTATGTCTTGTAATAAAACTCTCATTTTATTATGTTTTGTATTTTAAGAAACTATACTGTGTAACAGTGTTTTCCACATCTATAAGATAAGAAAATCTCTGAGCATACATTACTGCATATATATGCTGTAAAGAGGCTATATTTCTTAAGATGGGTAGATTTTACCTCAACCGTAACGACCCTTTCTTCAGGGCAAGATTTGTGAGGTCTCATAAACTCCCTGTCAGCCAGTATGTCCCTATATGTTATTTTTATATGCTTTTTATAAATGTATAGGCAGCATCTCTCGTCTCTTGATTGTGTAGCATACACTTCAGAGGGGTTATAAATAACCAGAGTAATTACTGCAGGAAAGTATTGGGCAGACGCACTGTCTAAATTTGAAATACACAGCTCCTTTTACTTTGTATGGTCTTGTATGCACATTGTACTACCCATACATGTTGTGCTTCTTTTTTCCCCAGTTTAAAGAATGACATTATTTTGTTCTCTGGCTCTATTCTCTCAAGATCGAGGTAGACATGTGAGTAACATGCACCCCAGCATGGCTGTAATAAAGCATCCCCATAAGGAGGGCTTGTATGAGCTTCTCAACCATTACCAGTGTTTTCCAGTAAGATTAACCCTTCCACCTGCATTGCTTTAAACTCTGGCCATATTGATGATATGACCACTTGCTTTCACATAAGGTCTTTTGTAGTTGGTACACAGTTGTATTCTATGATTCTGTCAATAATGTTCCATTACAGGTGGTGTTTTTAGATTGATCAGTGACTTTTCACATTTTCATGTTTGCAAATGTTTGATCTAATATGACATACAGTAGATTATGCTTTGTAGTTACAAGATTAAAATGTGACGTACGTAATATTATTATTGAATATTGCCATAGTATGGGACAAAAATACAGGTCATACAGTGGTGCTATTTTTTAATTCAATCCACTCCTTTGAAATGCCTTAAATTAGTTGACAAAGATACTACCCCAGTCGATATTTCAACCACTGCACAGAGACCAGGACCAGAGGACACAGTTGGAAATTAGACAGACATAGGACAAAGGTTAGACTTTTTTCTTACAGTGTGCAAGGAATTGGTTACCAAGCCACATTGTTGATGCTGAGTTAACGGGATATAGAATTCAATACTACAAAAAATTTGGATGCGCCCTATAGCCTGGAAGTGACCGGTTCGAGTTCAGGCTATTCAGTTGCCGACCATGGACGGGAGCTCCCAGTAGTCTTGCCTGTCAGCTGCCCCGAACTGCGTTTCCCCCGACGTAGCTCTGAAGTGGCTGCATGGTGGGTCTGCAGTGTGAAAAGAAGAAGTCGGCTGAAGACAATCTTCAGAGGACAGTGTGTGTTCATCTCTGCCGCTCCCGATTCAGCGCTGGGGTGGTAGCGGTGAGCTGAGCCTAAAAATAACACTGTGTAACAATTATTATTTTTTTTTTTTTTTGTTCCTGGGTAGTAAGTGTTATTTCCTAATTGCTTATGCCTCAAAAGTATAGAAAATGGCTATTATTCCCCACAAACTTTGCTTTTGTGACCAGGACAGTGATATTTCAAAATATCACTATTTCCAATGGATTATACTGTATTTACAGTATAATCGTAAATCTCGAAAAACTACTCACTTCTAAATCTTTTGTAGTCATTTTTGTATTACTTTAGTATAAATACATGTTAATTTGGATTCATATGTTGTTTTTTTCTGACTTTATGTGAACGAAAAGACACACATTTGCCCATTTTCCCATTGGAAATAGTGATATTTTGAAATATCACTGTCCTGGTCACAAAAGCAAAGTTTGTGGGGAATAATAGCCATTTTCTATACTTTTGAGGCATAAGCAATTAGGAAATAACACTTACTGTGCATGGTCCTTGTGTTTAACACAATGTATCACATAATTGGCTATTCTAAATTGGGAGAAAATGATTAAACAATTGCGACCTACTTAAAAAAAAAAAAAAAAAAAAAAAAAAAAAAAAAACATTTCAACTCTTGTTCGTTCTCAATTTTTTCAATCTTTAAGTTTAAGAATAGACTAGACTGAGTTCTGGGATCAATACGCTGCTTGGATCTTATATTCTTAAGGCTTTCAACGGCTTCCATGAAAATGAGGCTCATTTACTGTTTGAGGTGCAAAAGCAGAAAACAAACCTGGAAAAAATGCTGCAAATGCCTTGTTACACGTGTTTGTGTTTCCCTGAATGAAAGACATGTAGGGTTCGTATGCTAGTCTGGAAGTCTGGAAAAAGTCTGGAAAAATGCCAAACTCATTTCCAGGCTTGAAAATGCTTGAAAAAACATGTCTCCGTTATGAAAGTCTGGAATTTTACTAGCATCACAGAAGAATGAAAATAATTCCATGATTATTTTTTATTATTAATAATAGTTGATCTCGAAAGCGGGTCAGCAGCTCTAGCGGCAACTGTCTAGGCAATTTACTACAGTAGTAGCAATTACAGTATATTGCTTGTGACCAAATCCCATGAGGATTGCCCCGTGTAACACCCATGACAACGTCCTGACAACTCAAGCAATCCTATCCAGTCAGCGCACTGGTATATTTCACATGACCGTCTGCACCAGTGAAACGAAGGGTAAAATGGACACTATGACAACCAAAGTATATACATTTCTATTGAAGACTGTGATTTTTTTTTTTTTTAAACAAAGTTACAGACTGGAATTACAAGCTACTGTACTCTGCTCACCAAGGTTCATATTTTGTTATCTTGTTGTTACCATTATTAAGTTGTTAATGTTATTTCCCAACCCAGGAAAAAAAAAAATTGAATACGATCATTATCATCACTGACTTACTATTTACGTTATCACTATATATATACCGGAAGTAATATGTTAATTAATGACTAGATTTTTTTTTTTTTTTTTTTTAGTATGTCGACGCTTTTTTGGGGGGGGGGGGGGGGGGGGGGGGGGGGGGGGGGGGGGGGGGGGGGGGGGGATGGGGTGTACTGACACACTGTGTTCTTCAACGAATAGGATATAGCCAGAATACTGGGTGCAGCGTGCCACAAATAGGTACTGTACTTGTAGTACTACTTTTATTCACAATCACTTTGCTATTATTATTATTATTATTACTGGTAGTAGTGACAAATACTAAAAACAATACAAATATTATTAATAATTTAGCGAATGCCTTTATCCAAGGTGACTTCCTTAACTTTCTCCAGCAGCTTGTATTGTTCGTTTTGGATTGTCCTTTTACTATAGCGAACAAAAGGCTTTGGACCCAAACAGGGTTGTTATAGCGAGGGTGTTCTGTATTTGGTATTTGACTTGTATGTTTAATATACAACACTTGCATATTTTAATATATAATGCATGCACATTTGTTATTTCATTTTTGTTATTTTTCACCTCCCATAGTGTTCAGCTTTTAACAGAGGGAATAAAGAAGTTTGGATCAGAGTCTAATATCATCCCTTTAAAAAAAGTAATATACTACAAGTACACTTGTGTCAAAATGGTATTTTAATATACTATTGGTACCATTATACTATCCTATTTTGACACAAGTACACTTGCAGTATATACAACTTTGTATATTGTTTTTGTAAATAATGCAGCGTAGTTCTCAAATATTGGACGTTGCTTAGATTGTATCTTACTTCTCTTTTGCATACCTGCATTGTCTCTTGCTAGATATGCACCTCCAGATTCTGACAAATACTTTTAGAAAACCAGGAGCAACGTTTGCTCTGGATCAAAAAGCTATAATGCTCTACGATGGCCCACCTATGTGGATAACTATGGAAAAACTAGTAGAAACTAACTAAAAGACAAGTCTGGGGGAAAAACAAATGGAAGTCTGGAAAAAGTATGGAATTTTGATGTTGAAAAAGTTTGTGAACCCTGCATATAGGCTTGCTGTAGTTTTCTCTGGTGCTAGTGCTGTTGAGTGAACGTGTGTGGTCCCAGCCACGAAAACAGGCAGCTCTGAGCTCCAAGCACCTTCCTCGTTGCCCTGGCATGCACTGGGCCGTGACGGCTGTAAAACTTATCTTTGTGATTCCCTTCAAGATGATAATCGCTGTGTATTATTAGCTCTGAAGGAAGGACCCTGTACTGTATCTTTAGGGGGATCTGGGTGAACACTTCTGTAAAACATGTTAACGGATGTATTGCAGCACATTTAGCTGGTAGGAAAGATTGGTGATCACATATATTATCGGTTATGGAACGAGGGTAGAAGAAATTTGTCAATATCCATTTCTGAGCAGAAAGCCCTACTACCTAATTGTAATCTGATGTCTACTATAAAACTTGCTGTTAATTAACAAGATCCATGGCATTGAAGACTACTGCTGCTTGCCTCACACAAAGATGGCAAATTTACGAGTCAGTGAACTGAAGGCAAGACATTGACCCAGACTACCAGGGTGGCGCTTGTTAAGGTGTGTGAGGTTAGCCCTTTGATTGCATTTTTATTATGGTGCTGCTGTCTTTTATATGAAATTGCAAAATCTGGTGACTGTCTGCAATTATTTAATGGAAACGCTACATAAAATACCAATACTATCACAGTTGTTCTGTTTTTGGTACTTTTCTAAAGTTGTGACACGAATTGCGGTGTGTTAGTATTAAACTCGTATCTCATCAAGTTCTGTTAGGATACAACTTTGAAGCTCGTATTGGCTCAATATATACTTTCTGTACAATGTCAGTGTAACAAAATTGGGGTTGGGGAGGGGTATTATCGCAGTCTGTTGACTCGGAGATATGTGGTGACAAGCTGGTTTTAAAAGAGGATGTTTGTTTTCCTATAGTGACAACTACCTTTGGTGGACAAGGTCTGCTTTCTTTCTGATCAAATAAAAAGTGCACCGACCACTAACCACTCGACAAGTGTAATAAACAGATATCCAGGAGTTATTATAGCATAGTGTAAAACTCAATACCATTGTGGGGAAACTGCACCTCAAAACATAATAAGCACAGTATAGCAATGTGGATATTACACTGTTTCAGCAATGCACAGCCAATAAAATAAACATGTGAATTGTTTTTTTAACTAAGTGTTATTGATTGAGCTGGAAAGCATCGGGGCATGTAAATTGAAGGTAACAATGCCTGCAGAGGACTGGTGTGATATTTATTTTTACTGTGAATACAAGAAAAGAGTCTTAGTAAGGCAGGTGCACCTGATATTAATTGAAATGCAAAGGCTTTAAAGTGCTTGTAGCTAATCTTACTTGTCATGCTATTTCATTCACTAGATGGGTCTGTGCAGTTTAAAACAAAAAATAATAATCATGTAATATACTGTACATGCCCTTCCCTTACCGTGAATATGTTAAACTTTGACATCCCTGGTCATTTCACCTCAGCACTGTCTTCGGGGTCAAGCATCTTATTGGCTGCAAAGCATGTCTGTCATTAGAGGAAGATGCTGGTTGGTTAGTAACAGGAAAGATGGCCCTGAAGGGGTGGGGACACTTTCACTCTCCAGGTGAAATGACCAGGAAAGTGCAGGGCTGTGTGAAAGCAAGCCCTGCAAAAAGAGATTTCTTTACCTAGTGTAGTACCAGATAGTACCTTATGTTTTAAAATAGAAATACATGTTTTGTAAAACCTGTATTTGTTTCATAACTTTACATTTGAGACCTGTACAGTGTATGGATGTACATGGCTTGGAAAATGACAGTCACTTTAATGCAAAGAGACAATTGATCAGCCAGGTCGTGCTTCGATTTTGCCCTTGGGGGTGGATGTAATAAAAAAATAAATAAAATCAAAATCCCAGTTCATCTCGAGTCTGTTTCCTGCTGGTTGGGTGAAGCAGATCTGCTCATGTATTTGATGTGTAATCCCTGAGATCCCTGGACTGGAAGATGAGAAACAGGCCTCTGAATTGGCTATAAATTGCCTGGGCTAAGCCCTACAGGGGAAAGATATATTACTGTTTGGAGGGGTTCGGCTCTGTAAACTGTTCCACAAATTAAAAGTGCAGGGGAAAAAATGGCGTACCATCTAAAGATAACATTAGCCCCACAGTTGGTTTTAGGTTTACATTTTTTCAAAATGGTCTGCCCCGCCACCAAAGTTTTGCCAATACTTTTTGTATGCAGTACTGGGTCAGCTTCAGCAGGAGAACCTCGCTTCAAGACCAGTTGAAAGAACACTGCTGAATTACAGTTTGCTCATTGACAGCAATGTAAAGTTGTTATTAATATTAAGACCACCGTCCGTAGTGCCATGTATTTGGGGTGTGTGTCTATGCTGCGTTTATTTTAAATTGATCAAATTTGGCAGTGGCCCATAAACTGGGGCGGCCTTTATTAATAATACTGTGCTTTACAACCGCTGCAATATTTTATTACATGAGTAATAAAAGTATACTCTTGTATGTTTTTGGGGCTTGAATGTAGTACATTTACTGACAGTTACCGAGAGCCTATTAGGTTGGAGTTGGGAGGTCAGGGAGTACTGTACCAGCGAATGAGGAGTGTGTATTGGTTGTTAAGCGGCAGGACAGTCCAAGAATGTTACGTAGATGTTTTTCTGCACCAAAAATTACCTCAGAATATCAGCTTGATTTCTGTAAAAACTCAATATATCCAACTTGTTTTTTTTTTTCTCACTGTAACTTGCTTGTTTGTAATTTCTCTGCAAGAGAAATTGAAACTTAATCTTATCATAGATAGTAAGCACATTGTTTTTATTTGTAGGGGATTGAGTACGGGAATTACAATTGAACTGAAAAAACAAAACCACCTAAGAACTTCAGAAGGACTGCTGTTCTGTATGTAGTTTATATTTAATTTTCTTTCAGAACTGTACCATAAAATAAAATGTGCTTACTATGTGTGTATACATTAGTTTGTAATTTACGCGCTACATTGAGGCTCCTGTCTCCTCGGGGACGTTACAAGTACATAGTCAGTGTTGCGCGTTTATTTGTTTACTGTGTGTGTGTTTTTAGTAGGGTGGAGAAATAAAATACCTTAATGTTTCTTTATTGATAGCGGCGTTTATTCGAGGGCGGCCTCTATTGTATATATATATATATATATATATATATATATATATATATATATATATATATATATATATATATATATATATATATATATAATATATATAATATATTTGTATGTATGTGTGTATATATTGTTGGAACGTAACTGGCGGTCAATGCTGGCCAGCGGCAGAAATAACAAACACCTAGAGGCAGTACTGTAGTTCAGCATCTTGACCCACTTTTATTCACAAAAAATAAACAAAACACAGGAACAAAATAAAGATTTTAAACAAAACACTACACACTCTTAAACAAAAGGCTTTCTTCACTTTACCAGTGGTACCAAACTCACACAGGACAGTTAAGCCGTTTACCTGTACTCAACATAGTTCACAAAACACCTTTAATCACACCTTACTTACACACCACACCACCTGCACTTCTACTACACCCAACCCAGACTAAGAACAAACGACGGTTTATATACACCAGTCAATTACGAACACTCAATCCATCAACACACAATCAGTCAGGTGTTTCCTACTTGTAGGCTGAATGCCATCAGCCCTAGATTTAGTTTATTTTGGCCTACAGTAGTAAAACCCCGGGCTGCAGCCTGTCCAGTGTGGCAGCACTAGTAGTGAGCACCCTGATCTACAGTAGTAAAACCCCGGGCTGCAGCCTGTCCAGTTTGGCAGCGCTAATAATCGGTGCACTGTGAGCTACAGTAGCAGGAAAACTAGGCTGTGCCGGAACATGTTTGTATTTTTCTTCCTGCCTGCCCTTCCGATTTGTTTATGCTCTTGTTTGCTTTAATTTTTTTTTTTATTTTTTTTTTTTCAGTTTCTCTAACATACCTGCTGTCAGATTTTATAAAAGCGGACAAATTTTGAAAAAGTTGGTCGACCTAACTGGCAGCGTCTCACCCCGCCCTGTGCCTGCGCTGCATGATGTTAATGTCTAACAATGTGCCGCTTTGCTCTCCACTGGCTATTGAAAAGAAAACAGCAGCCTAAATTGAAACAGGTGTTTTTTTGGCCAATACCTTAAAGCTGAGCCAAGGGGAAAAAAGGAGAGGGAAACGGGTATTCGATTCAGGCAAAGTGACAGATTACACAACAAGTTTTACATCAATAGCAATCTGCACTGTAATAGCTGATGCACATTTTTAAACGCACAAGGTTTTTGAGCAATAAGAACTGACACATGAGTTGATTACCAGTCATTTTAGACAGTTGGCTGGGTAGTGGACCCTGTTAATCATTTGGTGTGCTCAGTTCCTCTGTTGTGACCTTTTTTCTTCAGTTAGTCAGCGGCAGATTTTGATTCCCTCATTTTTTGTGTGATACTCACTAGCTTGCACACAAGCAGTATATATTTACAGTGCAGTCGCTGTGCTTCTCGTTTGATTGCAAGATATACAAAACGTGCATAGAGAGAAGTCTTGTGAGTCAATATTGATGCACTTTTGCCTACTTGGAATGAATCTTGATTATGAAGTATGTCCTTCTGTGTCCTTACAACATCCACAGTTATGTTCCTGGGGTTTTTTGTTATTTATTTATTAATAGTAAGCAAACTGAAATATACACAATATGTAACCGTTGAAGTGGTGGTGGGATTGGAGGATGCCCACTGATCTAAAGTTCTCCTGAGCTGTTGTGGGGGTTGCTGTGGTGAGGGAAGATAATTGGACATCTCCTGACTCCTGATTATTTACATAATATATTCAATTGAAGGTAGTTCCCAAACCCAAACTGGTACAAGGTCAGAGTGAGTTTCAACACATGAGCTTGTCTCCACAACATACTGGCCAGGAGCCCGTTGTGCTCAGTCGGAAACCTTCCGGGCTGGCCTCTGTTCTCCAGGGGCCGGTAGCTTGCTAACATCCGTTTGTGGAGCTCCTGGGTGTAAAGGGGATTGGTTTAGCGGAGGGATCCGAAGAGGCCCACTGACCTTCAGTTCTCCTGAGCTGTTGTGGGGAGTTGCCTTGGTGTGGGAACACAATTGGACTGTCTAAATTGAGGTCACCAAGCTATTGTCTAGGCCACTGCAGCACAGTCTTATTGGGTAGTGTGGTCATTTCATGGAGATACACCAGCAGCCCAGCTGTATCTGGGATGCTGGAGGTGTCCTCCTTCAGATGACATATGTACCGGTCCTGTTTGCTTTGTCCCTTGACACTTAAGACAGCATCCTGGACTAATTCCTCAAGAAGCATCCCTTCCTTGCTTGTGCATTTAGGATGGGGTCATATTGAAACACCTGTGCAATCCTGCATACTCTATCTTTAGAAGTACTCTTGTGAAAGATTGATGCACTTCAGATGGTTAACCTTTTGACTGGTAAGGAAGTGGAATGTTATTTTTAGTTAAGGTTGTTGTATTGAAATGTTTTTCATGTTTTATAAGCGTTTTTATATGTACCTTTTTTTCTTTTCACTATGATCACCACAACAACAACATCAAAATGTCTTAAATACAGCAGAATGGAACAGCTGTTTGTTGCTGGCTTGCTAAAACCTCTAATGGAACCGCCTTGTATTGAGACTTCCCAGGCACACTCACTCCACGATGGCCTCTTAGAAAATCACTCATAACTGGAATATATTTCACTGTGGATTTCCTGTTTGCACCACAAGCCCGTACGCAGCTTGCTTGTGGTTTAATTTTGCATTGGAGGGGTCTGCAAAGGTCGACATTGTGATTTTATGACCAGCACCTTGCACCTGCACCATTGAATCCCATCAGATTGAACTGTAGCACCCATATGCTCAGACGGTACTGTGAATCTGTCCAATGACAATCTTTAAACAGTATGGAAATTGTTCCATAGTCATTCATTTGCAGTGCTCCTCCTTTATTGAGCTGAACCTGTAATAAGGCAGTGTGGTTATGGCTCCCAATTAACCCATAATACTGTTCCACTAGCTCTTACGTTCTCATTAAGGCAGAACACCAATAGCAAGGTCTCTTAACTATGGCTCCAGACTACAGTGTTATAAATGGGGCGCACTGCACAGATCTTTTACTTACTTTATTATTTCGGCCAGCCTATTGTGGTTAGTTGAGCATTTTAATTTAACTTTTATTATGTGTTATTCTGATTGGCCTGTTATAATTCCATACTATTACAGAATTTAGTCTTAAGAGCCATTTCAGTTTACATGCTTGCTTTTGTATTTCTATTTAAGACTATATATCAAATATTTAAACCTTCATAGATCAAGCATTTAAACCGTTTCTGTAAATGGTAAATTATAGATTAAAGTATGAGACACATTTGTCGGGGGGGGGGTGGTGGTGTAATTTTAGTGTTTATAGCCATGATTAATATTTAACTGTGTTTTATTTTTAGCAAATTTTACACCAGTTAAAACAGTATTGAATTGCACTGCTTTACAGCTCGTCAAGATACTATAGATGCTAAAAATCAATGCAAGACCCTCATAAACAAAGCATTTTTTTATATTTTATTTTTTTTTGCTTACCTTTTAAAACGTTTAAAACATTTTCAGCCTTATTTATGTTTTCAGAACAAAAAAAAAACAAAACATACAGCAACATACATAAAGGCCAAGTGAGAGAGAGAGAGAGAGAGAGAGCCATTTTACATGGCAAATGACAGCTATACAGAGGCAATACATCTGGAGTGATGTGGTTTTCTTTCCCAGTCAGGATGGAACCACTTTGCCAGGGAAGGGAGTGAGAGAGTAGGCAAGGCTCCAGTCTTTATCAGGCTGCGGTATGTATTTCTGTATATTTCAGGATAAATTGTGCTCTGTTGCTCTGCGGTTTAGCGATAGGGACAGGGGAAACTGCTAAGAACTGTGTTGGGATTACCAAACACAGTCACTAGGGATGTCTGGTTCCCTGAGAGGAGTGGGACACAGTAGAGCCAGGAAGCTGTGGTTGAATCTAAACAGCGGGTCTGCTTCTAGTTTGCTTGCTGTTTGCGCCCTTGTGTTCTCCATTTCGCTTAGCATGAAACCCGCAGTTGACCAAAGCGCTCAGCTGCGGTAGAGAGACTTGGTATTTCAAAGGGACGTGGGCTGCAGCACAGCCTTCTGTTTTGTCATGTTGGTTTCAAGCCAAGTGTTGCTGCTTCACACGGAGACACCCCAGAACTGATTGGTTGGTCACATCTTCTTTCTGAAAACAATGTTATTTCTGTGTCGCCACATTAAACATGTAGCAACATCGTAACTCAATTTAAACATTACATTAATTTTGTTAAAAGGGTGTGTGTCAGTGGGAAGTAAGTAACAGTTTTACATTGTATTGTACATGTCCAATTATAAAGCGAAAGTATGATTACTGTCTTTTTATATCCACTGCTTAACAAGGATACGGTATGCAAAATGTTGGAAAATGAACAAGCAGAAGTACAAATTTGTATCTAAAAACAGAATTAGAGCTACCATTGTTAATAATAATAATAATAATAATAATAATAATAATAATAACAACAGCAACAGTTAAATCCACTAAAAGTCCTGTAGATATCTGAACACAGGTGTGTAGGCTACACTTACAGCACAATCATAATATTACAAACTTCTAAAATGTACAATGAACAATAAAAGCAAGTATCTTTATCAAAAATAATGTATTGTTTAATCTCAAACTTGTACATTGTTAACACAAAAAAACACATTTGTGGTTTGTATCTGGCCTACTTTCAGCACACTTAAAATTATCAAAAGTTTTAATAACTTAATAACTGCATTGAACAAATATGCATTACATGTAGGCCTACCTTAATTATGTTTCTTCTTATTATTATTTATTAATCCTTTTATTTGAAGTTTTATGGTATTATATTTTACTGCATAAGGGCCCTTCACTAATTGACTGATTGATTTAATTATTTTTATTTCACTTTTTTTTTTTCAGATCGCAAAATAGATGTGTGCAATCACAGGCACCGAATAAAAGCTCTTTATTTGCTTTGTCTTTAAATCCAGTTTTAGGAGCCATTTAATATTTTAGAATTTGTTTTTAACTTATCTCCCTAGCCAGTATTACTCATTAAACAATGGCAGTATAAACATGAAACAATAGCAATATGCAAGGATGAGTTATATTTCTCAAGCAGCTGCTGCCCTGTAGCTGCTGCTACTGTTGCACTGCAGCAGTTTCCATAGCGACTACTCTGTGTGTCTCCTTAGAAAGGTGGTTGTGATTGGAGTGAGCCTGTGGGCAGCGGAGTGTGCTGTGCTCTGTGTAGCTGTTCACTTGGCATGTATATGGCCTCAGAAAGGAAGGGGCTGAACATAGAACACTTCTCTCTCACTCACTCACACACACAAAAACACACTGACACTAATTGCAATGTGTTCGGTGTGTGCGTTAAACAGGGGAAGTGTTACCTGCATGGGTCGTCACTGATAATAAGCAGTCAGACACAGGGCATTGGTGTTGACACGCCACACAGGCGCGCTGATTTCATAATCAAACAGTGCCTACACTAGGGTACCAACAGTGGAAGCCCTAGTGCCGAAGTTTAATAGAGACAAAACAAAACAGAGCTAATAAATCAGTTTGCCCACAAATGGTGATCGCTAGTCCGGCTAAAAGAGACGTCCTGCGCACAGGCTCCCCGGGCACGCCCCCTAGTCAGTCAGGGACTCCTGATCAGCTCATCCTGGCCCGAACCTCCCTGCTCAATCGGTTGCCTGTCAACTTGTCTCCCATTATGAGTCCCAGCAGCCTACGCAGCGGCACGCATGCAACGAGGAACCAGCGGCGCTGTACGCCCTGTCACAGTGTCTGGATAATATATAGCTCTGCTCAGTCCTAGGTGCATCTGTTTGTTTGGTGTCATAATTCAAGTATGTCTTGTCTTTTGTACTGTCATCCTCTGCATAGAGCATATACCATATTTATAAAGAACAAAACAAGTACAGTCTTCATATTTGCTGTTTTTATAATTTAGCAGAGATGCCAAGTTATATAGAAAAAATATACGTGTAACCTATAAATATACATAAAAAACACTGTTTAAACAGGCTACTGTGTGTGTGTTTTCCTGTCTATATAGATATATATATAAGAATTATGATATTATAGTAATCTATATTATATATATATATAATATATATATATATATATATATATATATATATATATATATTTCACTGGCATTTTACTTAACGTACTAAAAGCGGAAAAACGGTGAGCCAGGTTGCTTAGCAACCGGTGTAGGGGGTCATAGAGAAACTGCTGCGCAGTTGCCTTAAACAATCATTCAGGTTTCATCACCAGCTAGATGTAAAAAATGTCCTACTTTCCTCCGTCTAAAAGAAGTCGACTATCCTGCCAGAAATATAGAGAGGAATACACTACAGAATGGCCTTTTATTAAAACAAGTAAAATCTCTGACTCGCATGCCTACTGTGAATATTGCCGGACTGACTTCTCAGTGAAACATGGTGGACGTCACGATTGCATCGTTCATGTAGGTACAAAAAAACATCAACAACAATTGCAAAATCTATTGGAAATCATAAATCTGCGTGAGTACAGGCAAAGATAGTGCAGTGATAAAGGCAGAGACACTTTTTGCAAACTTTATTGTTGAGCACAGTCTTCCAATTGCTGTTTCAGATAATATCGGTCCACTTTGCAAAGCAGCATTTCCAGACTCAAACTTCGCCAACAAGTACACATCAGGCCGCACAAAAAACACTTTGTATTAATTAGAATCAGTCATTCTTGATAATAGTACCATAGCAATCAATCAAGTTTTTAAATCATTATTTTCATTATTAGTGATTCAACAAAAATATAACTTTTATGGTTGTTGATTAACAATGTGGCTGAATTTGTTGTGTTGCTTATATAATTTATTGTGTGGTTATTGTTATTCATTTTTCGAAGTATAACATTCCAGTCAGTTGTGACAATATGAAAAATTTAAAAAAATTTGACTGGTCAGGTGCTACTATTTTCCACTTTCAGAACTTGGCATCTCTGTTTAGTTATCATGTAGCTTGAAATCTGCCCAAACTACATGACATGACGTTTCTTCGAACAGTAAATATTAGACCTAGTTATCTTACTGTAATTCACACGATTTAATGATGCTTTCGTTTAAGTTCCTTTAGACACTGGTTTTGCTACCTTTCATGCAACACCAAAGCAGATTTTAAGTATGAGTACATGACTAACGGATAAAGTAGGACCCTCTTTTTAAGGAATCGCAAAACCCTGCAGTAGATGGACCATCAAAACCTTGGTTGGCTGTTGTGCTGAGGACAGCCACACATACAATGTCTCATCAGTAACTGTCAGTTGTGGAGTTTAGTGTATCTGGACTTTCACTGTATATCCAGAAATCCTGCTTCTGAAATTGGGTTGAGGTCTTATAGTGTGAAACCACTCTAATAATAATAATAATAATAAATAATAAAAAAAAATAAAAAAATGTGTTCCCCCAAGTTGGGATCTTGATTGCTTCTCTAAGGGGGATAAAGCAGACAAAGTCGATATTGTTGTTTTACAACACTATTGGAATAGGTGTGCTCAGCTTGACTTTAATGGATTTCCATTACTTTCTAATGATGTTGCCTTTTTAGAATAGAGTGTTGTTTCTTTCTCAGGAAGGTTGCTTAGTAAAGGTTGAAGCCAGTGGGCTCAGTTTTTCATGGTTTATTGTTGGCCAGAGGGAAGACCTATCTACAAAACAGAGCCTTTCATTGTCAGTTTGGCATTAGAGCTACACAGATATGCTTGTAAAAAACACAATGCTAAAGGTAGTAAAAAAAAAAAATGAAAAAGCCACAGCAGTAAAAGTAAGAAGGTAGTAAGGGAAGACTATTTCTTTTGACCTGTATAGTGTGTGCACACTCCGTCAAACTGAAGCCAGTTTCTTATGTTGGCATCAGCTTTGTACTTCAACTGTGATTAAAGATAGGGGAACTTTAAGTACCTGATTAAAGATTGAACTTTCTTTAAATGAGTGCAGGCGAATGCCTAGGTTAATAAACCTGTGAATGTGAGTTCAATAAAAAATATTTAAGTATTACTTTACATACATTGTGGTGGGAAACTCTGATTTCTGTATGTTTTCTTAAATAAGGAAATTGCTTCCTTGATGAATACATTCAAGGATGGATCAATGTATTTGCACCTATAAAATAAGTGACAAGTGATTCATGATATATTACAGAAGGTGATCAGAGGCATCACATGCTGGGTGTGCTGTTCTTTCGCCTGGTTTGGTGAAATGTGTCTGGACTGCTTTCTGTTTGAAAAGACTCAGCAATGACAACAACAACAAAAAAAGTAAATTCCTCCGCTGGTAAAGCTTTATAATGGGAACATTATAGCATTTTCTTTCATAAGGGCTTAGGTTTTTTTTAGCCTGCTCTTTGTAACTGGCAGGGATTAAAGCTGTCATTCATTCTGACTAATTGCTCTCAGCTTTGCCTGGAACTCGGCCGAGTTTTTTGTCAGGTTTTGAAGAGCCGATGGACCCTCTCGGAATCCCTGTGAGTTTTATCCTCCATCTGTCGGGCCTCGTGGGAGAGGGGTGGTATGGAGCAGCTTTACAGTTTTACACTCCATGCCCTAAATCAGCATTAGGAAAGACACCAATTGTAGGTGTGAGCTGAGCCCCAGTTTTATGGCTGCCTGATGGAAAGTATGGTACAGAAGAACATAGTTACTTTACAAATACTAAATAAACTAATATTCAGTGGCAACTATTTCAACTAGAATGAAGACAATGAAAAAGACTTCTAGTTGAAACATTTGTCATTGAATTTGATACAATGCAGTACTATTGAGTGTTTAATAGTAATGGATGAGAACATCTCACTTTCTTGCCTGTCACATTTCAAATCCTTTACACTAGTTTTATTTAAAATATTTTTTCGCTACCAGGTTATTTTATTTATTTTTTTTAGCAAAATAACACTAAAAGAAAATTGGCAACTTGCTAACTAAAATTAAATGACTTAGTTAACAGGTTCTTTTCAGATTAGATAAGAAGATTCTGTTAAAATACAGACAGCGTATTAAAGGAAAAGACCAGTACAACCATATATAGCAAAACAAGTATTTGTATTACAGGCAATTGAGTTGCATACATGCATAAAAGAATAGATAGGACATGAAATGTCAAAATAAGCAATAGATAGTACTAGGAATGTTTGAGACAAATACTGCACCCTTAAAGTCCTGTTATCAGGGTTGATATATGTGTTTTGCAGTACAGTAGGTTTAATGGATCAAAATGACAAAAGAGACGGGTAAAACCCTAGAAGTGTATGTGTTTAAAGTCTAGCTCTTTGTACTTTACACATCACAAAGAAGCTGTGGAAATTCTGTTTGTCATAAACAAACATATAACACTGATATTTTCTAATACATGAGATAGTTGAAATGTAAATGTGCAAACACTGTTTACTCACATGAATACATTTTTAATGACCCTGATACCCCTGCCCCGATTATTTAACATTGATACATTAAAAAATTACAGGGGAATAAAGTTTGAGAAATGGCAAGTTTCTACTGCTACCACATAAAAACAATACATGTAGAGATACTGCGATTCGATTAATTTTACTTCTTTAGAATAATAATTTAAGAAACTTGAACAACTGGAAAGGTTGCAGAATGAGGAGACATTGTAGCATTGCTGCCTACAGACTAGTCTGTATTTTCCACTATGGGAAAATTGCCCACTCAATAGTACATGTATGACACTTTGCCCACTGTGGAAAATAGGGGCCCAGTAGAGCCTGTGTAAGAGTGTAGGCTGTACCAATACTGCTTTTGTAACTTAAAACAGTGTCTCCTCTAGAATCACCCTCAATAATTCGCTCATGGCTGTTACTGTAAACTACTGCATGGCCATTGTACTGAATTATTTACTGAATCTCCTAAAGACCAGGACTTCACATGAACACAAAAAAGGAGGTGTTCTTGTAAATATACCTCTGAGCTTTGTTTACGACAGCTCAGACTGAAACACAGTTTCTCACCACATTGGCACACAGCGTAACAAGGTGATGCATCAGGGTCCCTCTTCGCTGGCACTGAAAGGGTTAAAAGAAAGCCAACGCACATCTGTGGTTCAGACATGTTTAGAAAAAACAAAAGATGTAAGATATCGGCATCTACAAGGATATGCAGTTAGCTGTAAACCACGGGCTTGACACAATTGCTGCCTGTCTGTTGGAATACCAGCAGGAGAGAGAGTGAGAGGCAGAGGCAGTGACGATGGTGTAAATAATTCTGCTGGGCAAGTCCAGATGGAAAAACAAGCAGATTACCTCAGACTCCTCCCCAGGCTGCCATAAAATGATCAGATCAATGAGACTTGCCAGTGGTTAAGAGACAGGGGACCTCAGAACAGTGAGGTATCTTTAATCAATAAGTATAGGATTTGCCACCTCTTGTTGGAGTGAAACCAAAAGGCTGCTGGGCGTTGTTTTTAAGTGGTTCTAGTGTCTGGGGCTCTGTAGAGCAGCTTAGGTCCCTCTTGAAGAGTAAGTATGGTTTTCCGAAAAATATTGCATTATACACCCCCTCATGTTGCTATAACTGTTTAAATAACATACCTGTATTTATTTTCATTGTTAACGTCCTGACAATTTTTTACACATATAACTTTAACCTGTATTTCAAAGCTCTTTTCAGAATGGCCGCTCTCAATTACTCCAGGAAGAGTGATTTAAACAAAACAACAAACAAAAAAAAAGGATCATTATTGCTGTGTTACCTGTTTGACAATGTAGGCAATAATCCTTACACTATCTGTGCACTAGAGCGGATATTTTGAAAAGAGCTTTGAAACAGGCTTTCAAGTTATAAGTGTAGAAAGTTGTCAGGATGTTAACAATGACAAGAAAAATGACAGGTACGTTATTTAAACAGCTGTAGCAACATGTGGGGACGTGTAACGCTATATTTTTCAGAACCCCACTACATACTTTTTAAAGTTAGCTTTTTAAGGCTTTATCTGATGAAATCTACTCTTGGTATTGAACAGATGTATTTGATTTTAAAGTAATATAAAAGTTAAAGTGTGTCAGCCTAGGTTCGTCTCTGCTGCACCCAAATAAGGTAGAATCTTGTGGTCTGTTCACTTTTGTCTCACTCAAAATTATTTGCAGCCTGACCAGGAGAACTGCTTTACATGGCGGTGCTTTTGCTCAAAGCAGCGTCACAGACAGGATGCAGTACATCTGTCACACTTCAGAGTTGTAACTAGCCAGAGAACCACTTATACAAGTGTGATAAAACTTGCATGCCAAGGTTCTTTACCACTTACTGAGAGTAGAAAAATCTGAGATCATAAGGAGATGTCTGTCTTTACATTTGTAAATATGTTACTCTTACCTGTTTACGTCTATTTAGAGAATTAATCTATGTTCTAGCTTCAGCATATCCCATTTATATGTAGAATTCCAATGGTGCAGTCTGTTTATATGACACTGATGTTTTTCTCCAAGTTGCCTTCAATCGCGCTGTATTTGGAGATATAGAAAACTTGGGTGAAAGAATTTAAAATATATTACCTAGGAATACATTTACTTAAAATTTAAATAAGTATCATGCCACAAATATGTCATTAACATTCTGGATTTGGAGGCTGGTGCCCAAATCTAAATTGAAGTAGTCGTTTGCAATATTCCAATGCCGAGTGATGGATAATACTGTATGAACTTCAGCCACTGCGAACCTTCTGCTGAAAATTAATTCCAGGACTGTTGTAGAAATGGCAAACCTAAAACCAGTTGTTGAGTCAGGATGAGAACTTAGGTACACTGAAACGTTTCCATAATGTCAAAACTCTGTCAGAATTGTAAGGTAAAAGTATGAGAAACTAAGTCAAACAGACAAACTGAGCACACTGAAGAAGGCACTAGCCAAAGCGTTGTCTACTTGACTTAGTTTGTTACAGCTTTACTGTAGTACAGCTGTATCCCTTGCAGAGCTCAGATCAGGCACAACGTATAAGAGCAGGGGAGACCTGTTATCTACAGTATCTTGATTAAGATTTATTATGATGCAGGAATTTTCCATGATATAATTTAATAAAGCTGCAGGCAGCTCTGTCGTAAATAGCTACCATATTGCTCTTCATTAACATCAAACTCGTAGGGCTAGGGTTAGAAGTGAAAACATTTTAATGTTCCTCCCGAACTGGAATGTTAAGGTTACACACCCACCCCTACCATGTAGCTATTTGTACTGTATGTACCTGTAACATTTATTTATTTATTTATTTGGCAGGTGCCTTTATCCAAGGCGACTTACAGGTGTTACCGGGCAGTACAGGGTTACAATAAAAGATCAATATTCAAATACAGTATAGTTTACAGTAAGTGCAAATTATACTTTTGAAGTACAATATGAAGTAATATGTAACAATTATGGTTACAAACATCAGCTGAGGATCCAGTAACGTGGTGCTTAGATCAGGTGAATACAGTACATGTTAGGAGGACAAATGAATCCAAACTAACGTACTGTATACACTGTTCACAGTAGTTATCCCAGAAGGCAGCCGTACAAACATCTAGAGAAACGCTTATACGGCTGATGAAACTTGGTTAGGTTTGTTTATTTATTTCAATTTACTTTGACCAGGATAATTACTTCTGGAGATTACAAGTATAATTTCAGTATGAGGTCCTCTAGTTTCCATTCTTTAAGACAAGTTATTGAGTGTATAAGAATATGGGAATGTCCGCGTGTCACATTACATTTGTGCATGGGGTATACATATCTACCACTATCACGCCATTTAAATACCATATTCAAACAGTATTTTATATATATATATATAATATATATATATATATATATATATATATATATATATATATATATATATATATATATTATATTAGGCGCACACACATATGCATACATAGATAAGTATACTTTCAAACACACATCCATAATAATAATAATGTAATATAAAGTTTCATTAAAACCCACTGAGACAAGAAAGCCATTTTATAAAAATAAGTATTCAGTCTTGACTTAACTGTAATGGTTCCAGCTTCCCTGACACTAGCAGGCAGAGCATTCCAACATTTAAGAGTTTTACAAGAAAAGAAATGGCCTTACCTCCCATGGTGATTCCATTGGCCTTAGGAATAACATAGGTCAGGGGTGGGCAAAGTTGGCCCTTCCAGTCCAAGTCTTTGTTCCCCCCAATTTATATATACATTTTTATTTATAGCCATTGAGGGGAATGTGTGTTATGCAAGCACTCAGTTTGGTTTGATAATGATTTTGTATTAATGCCCCATTCTAACAAAATTAGGCTGGGGGGGAGAAGGGGGGGGGTAGATCTCTTCCAATAAATTTACAGTATTACATGGACAATCAAACATATCAAGTACAAACATTTAGGAAGAACTTTGGCACATTGCAGTTAGTACCACGTAATGCATTACCACCGATCCTTAATTTTTGCACCTAAAAAAAAATCAAGAGAGTGTTCTAACCCAGCTGGTGTGAACCATGTCCCTTGTGTCATTGGGAAACAATGGCCCACACCGCAAACCAGAGCTAAGAGATTTTCCCCACCCCTCCCCTTTCTATTGTGCTTGAAGATAAGCCACACCCCTTTCTATTGTGGTTCAGGATTAGCTCTCAATGAGAAAAGTTGCACAGCATTGTACTGTTTGCATATATTGTAACTTTCAATTTAAGGCTGGACAATGAAACACACCAAGTAATTATATTGAAGTGTACTATTAAAATAACCCTGGGGCACTTTAAATTGCTAATAGCAGTTCTGTGTGTTGTTAATAAATTGCAATATGGTAGCTATTTACGACAGAGTTGCCTTCAGCTTTATTAAATGATATAATGGAAAATTCCTGCATCATAATTAAGGTGCCAGAGTACACAGGTTCTTGAATGCCATATTAATTATAGGATTAGAAAGCTACCCCTGAAACGTCTTAGCAGAGATTTATGCGTGAAGAAAGGAGGATTCCTCCATGTAAGAACTAGCTGAAGCAGCTCCGCTCTTAGCAGTTGTGAAACAGAACCCCAAGCTGTGTCTGTTTCTGAAGCTGGCTCATGGGACCACTT
Source organism: Polyodon spathula (assembly GCF_017654505.1). Lineage (NCBI taxonomy): Eukaryota > Metazoa > Chordata > Actinopteri > Acipenseriformes > Polyodontidae > Polyodon > Polyodon spathula. The sequence continues at coordinate 17,450,903 of NC_054541.1, read as the reverse complement.
TGTCACCCAGCCGAAGTCATAATTGCTGATTGATTTGCAAGTTGACAAACATCTTCATAATGGTTTCTGCATTCAGGCAGGCAAAAACTTGTTCTCATATTCCGTGGGGAAGGAAGCATAAAGGTTAAAATCCAGCATTTTTTTCCTTTTTTCCCTACATTTTAAAACAAAGTACCATAATACTTGTATAACACTGGACCAAGAAATCCAATACAAGACACAATGTATTTAATGGTTTATTTATAAACTTGTGATCCTGCATCTATACTAATGTATACTGTATAAAAACTCATAATTTGTCCTAAAGAACAAACAGTATGACTACATGCAGTGCATTGTGTAACTAACACCCATTTAAAATATCAAAATTGGATGTTGAAATTAATGGAAATGAGGAGGTTGTATGGTATCTAATTTTCATACTTGAATATAATATACTTTGTGGTGTTAATCTCCTTTAAATATGGGTGTAATACTGTACAATATTTGCAATGAGAAGTGCCATATTGAGGGATTTATATTTTCCAACATCCCCAGAAAGTCAACTAATCTTTAAATATTTTATTTCCAGACAGTTTCTGGGTATGGTCACAGCAACAAATACCTAAATTGCCTCTTAGTATTAGCAACTGCAATTTAGGGCTTTGGATTGTAATCCTTTAGTAATGACATGAATAGTCCCTGCATCTGCTGGAAATATCCTGTGTTCTGGTTTCTCAGAAGGTTGCAGGTCACACTATTAGTAATATGACCCTGTCTGATGTACTTTAAGACAATGGAGCAGTAACCTGATCATGAGGTTCTCAGAAACTTTAAGTGTCCCTTCCATTATGCCCTGTGTCACTTCCTCCAGTAAACCGCAGTAATACATAGGAGTGGGATGTGCACTGTGACATAAAAACAGCTGGACATGTTTAGTGGGTGAGTAAACTATTGTTTCATTGCAGTTCTACCTTGCTCATTTTATTATCGTAGTGGGTGAGTAAACCATTGTCTCATTGCAGTAATGCACTGCTCACTTTATTATCCTTGCAGGTGGTTTTAGTGCAATGCTACAGTATGTACGGATGGCATGCTTTCTTGGCTCTGTCCAGTCCAATTGGGATGTCACAATGTTAACACATGCAGTGAAAAGTGGTTCAGGTTTATACATTTTGGGCAGTATTAAGATCAGGCACTGGTTAGATCAGTTTATTAGAATCTCGGTCATGGTGAATAAGTTGTTCCACATACTATTTTACATGCTGTGGATCTAGGTCATGGTGATTTGTATTTTTGTATGTTAATTATTAGTTATTGGAGGACACCTGTGTCGTTCAATCCAAATCAATGTTGGGTAACACAATGTTAGGTTTATAGTAAGTGCTATTTTATAAAAGCAGGACATGAAAGTGGAACATACAGGGAAATGCTTTTACTTCACATAAAATTTGTGCTCAGTGTTCAGTGCTGATGTAAAACCCCAAAAATCTGTATTTTTCCTTTTAAAGCTATTCCCGAGTACAATGTTCATTTGTGTGATTTTATAATAAGTGAATATATCATGTGTAGGATGTCTCTTATTCACGATCTTCTCACCCAAACCGCACAGGGTGACATCTCTTATACAATAAGAGACACCCTACACACATCGCATTAACCTTTACAACAGCGTTCATTCATACAGATCATTTTCTATTCTATCTATACATGTACAACACATGATAAAAACATAACAAAACTATAAAGAATACTCATTGCAGTGTTTGGTATACATTTCAATACAGTACAGCACACCATACTTGCATGTAAACTTTTTAATCTTTAGTCATAGTGTTGTTAGGTGGGCAGGAAATCAGTCGTATGACCGATACATATGATTTATATTATCAGGAGCTTTTCCCCTACTCAGCAGGCTTGGCTATATTGTGTGCAGCACTGAGCCAGGATTGTGCACACACGATACATGCAGTAAAGCATGTTAGCGTTCGTCGGTCACCTTATCACTTGATTTATGGTGCCTGACCTTGGACTTGTGCCCCCGGAAGCTAACCAGTCTGCCGCGGGTCTGCTGAGGGGCGCTGCGTGTCATGACAGATTTGACAGATCCTTTTCATAGCAAAGATCAAAATTGCCAGCTCTGAAAAATGTATTCGATAACATTTACAAGTAGTTTCGAGAGGGAGAAGGAGAGAGAGGTGTCCTGATTTGAGCGGTGATGGAGGGGGAGAGGGGTGAAGAAGGGGAAATTGTGTTTCATTTCAGAAGTTCTCTCTAATAAACAGAACACTCTCTGGGGAGCGGGGTATTGAAAACCATGAATCAGTTTACAACTGCTTGTCCTTACCCTTCAGCTCAGATTTATATCTCTGTTCCGGGGAAGGCATGGGAAAAATGTAGGAGGGAGTCACACAGCTTCGGGTGTTTCGGGTTAACCTTTTCCAGTCTGGATCACTTCCTTGAAAGCCTCGAACCCCCAGCTCTTGTAAAAAAAAAAAAAAAAAAACAGCAGTCAAAGAGGACCCTCGATACAGAAATGTAACTTTGTTTTAAAGCGGTCCTACAGTCAGATGTTTTTATTGTAACACCAAACAGAGTCAAATTAGAAGGAAGTTGTTTCACCTTTAATGGAACTACCATGGGGCATATTTGCAGAAATAAAATGGTCTGTTGCCACTTCAGTGCAGATACACTTGTGCAATTTTACTTGCTTTGCATCCATTTTTTTAAGGTGTACACAATCTTTAAGCAATATCATCTTTTCATATCCATCACATCTCATAATGCTGAACAACATAATGAAGTGTTTCAAAGGTGGCGCTCATTAAACAAATAATACAAATTAGGAAAAAATAACCTTTAAATTAACAAGTTCATTTCTGCAAATACACTCTATGGTAGTTAAATGTTAAATATTTCACTATTGGCTGTCACTTGTAGGTAAGATTCTTATCTTATGGACCCTTGTCCTTTGGCCCTAGAAATCTGGAGGTTTGTGGATGGGCTGTGGAATCCTGTCTACCTGGGCAATGTTTGCAATGTGTGCACTGGACAGGCTAAGTTTGAAGCCAGGTTGAGGTGGCTGGCTGGGGAATACCTGGGGAGGGGGGGTGTGTGTGTGTGACAGGCCAGTTCCGTTCGACACTCTCAGTGATTGTTGTTGCCCTCAGGGCTGGCCTGCCAATTCAAACAGGCTGCTTTCCTAAGCACTGCTGGCTCCATTCAGTGCTTCACGACCAGGTGTCGGGCTGCTTTTTACAGCAGGGCCAGGAATAAAACAGTAATTGTAGGTGGGGAATGTGAAAACAAAGGCTGAGGAAGCCTTTGTAAAATAGCACCCACCTGAAGGTGTTAAACTGTGTGCAACTGAATTTCTTTAAACTGTTAGGGGGTTACGGAGTTTGCAGAGTGTTCCCAAAGTTATTTTGCTCACAGATGTACTTTCAGGCGTTTGTGTGAATGGGGAGTCCAGGTAAGGTAGACAGGTTGCAGCGTGGAGGTAGTAGCCTGTTTCTCAGGCCTGAATTTACAGCCTTGCGGTTCAATATGGTATTTAAAAAGGGGGATAACATCCATTAGAAGCAACATAATTTACTTTTATTCTAAAATGAAAACCAAACTCTTACTGTGAAATAATATGACAAGATATAAGATCTCATAAATTAACCACAATTATCAGCTTCTGCTTTTTAGCTTTAGATGACTGTGAGAAACACTCAAGGCTAAGCAAATTATCGATAATATAACAATAACCATTTCTTGTTCCAACGCTGTAACAATACAACCATATATACAGTTGTAGTCAAAAGTTTACATACCCTCAAGAAATTTCTCAGGCAAAGAATTTAGGAAAAATATTTTGTAGCAAAAGTTTTGCTTTTGTAGATGTGGAAAAAAGTTACAAGAAATAGATGTCTACATTTATTTATTTCAGCAATTTTTTTTGCAAAACTCCAAAAATGCTAATTCAAAAGTATTCATACCATAATATTCATGTGAGGAAGGTTATTAACAATCCGAGATTGACTGCCAAAGATACTCAAAGTGAACTGGCTGCAAGTGGGACTGGGGTTTCCATTTCAGCCACAGGGCGAGTATTGCATGGTGAAGGTCTCAATGATTGCAGGCCAAGGAAAAAGCCACTCTTGAGAAAACGTCATAAGGACTGTCGCTTAGTTTGCAAAACGTCATTTGATATGAGTTCTGGTCAAAGGTTTTGTGGAGTGATGAAACAAAAATCAAGCTATTTAGTCATGCTGATGGTCGCTACCGTTGGAGAAAGTCTGGTTAGGCATACAAAGAAAAGAACACCATACCTACTGTCAAGCATGGAGGTGGTAATATCCAATCCAGTTTAGTTCCAATACACGGTAAAACGGATTCCATAGCATACCAAAAGATATTGGGCAATCATCTGAAACCCTCCGCTACAAAACTTGGTTTAAAGCACAACTGGACGTTCCAACACAACAACGATCCAAAGCACACATCAAAATCTGTAAAATCAAGGTTCTGGAATGGCCTAGTCAAAGTCCCAATCTAAGTCCGATTGAGAATCTTTGGTGTGAGTTGAAGGCTGTACTCAAGAGAAGTCCTTGGAATTTGAATGAACGGCAAATATTTTGCGTTGAAGAATTGTCAAAAATCACTAAACAGTCATGCCAAAAGCTCATTGACAAATATCCTAATCACATAAAAGAGGTTGTTTTTGCTCAAGGTGAAATAGATAATTGTAGACATCTATTTCTTGTAACATACACAAAAGCAAAACTTTTGCTACACAGGATTTTTACTATAATTATTTGTTTTCGAGAAATTTCTAGAAATTATACATTTCCATTGGGGTATGTAATTTTTTTTTTAATTTAGTTGTTGCCAATTATTTTTGTTATTTTCTTCCAATTTGAAATGCCCAATTATTATTTCGGCTCAGCTCACCGCTACCACCTCTGCGCTCACTTGGGAACGGCGAAGACAAACACACGCTGTCCTCCGAAGCATCGGAGGACAACGCAGCTCCCGGACAGCTAGCAGGCAAGCTGTTTTTGGCAGTGGCTTTCCCCAAAGTAAAGTCAGTAGAGCAGCTGAACTATGTAGAGGATACTGTGAAGATTGTGCCCACTTTTGAAAGGGTGACAGCTGTCTTCTTTCAAGACTGATAAGCACCTATTGAAATGGACGGAGGGCTAGGTAATCCAGTGATCTCACCTTTTTTAAGAGGAATGTGTAGCTCAGGCCATGACTGAAAGAAGTGTGGTTGACATTAGTTCTAAAAGCATCACACAGTTTGGCGCATTTAGACAACTAGCAGATTGAGAGAGGCACAACACTGAATGACAGGGGGTGATCCCAGTGCTCAAGGAGAGCTCTCATCGTGCCTTTTGAATGCCTGACTGTAGTGCCATTGCTCCTCACAAAATACAAGTGGTTATTTTCTGTCTGCAATATTTTGCTTAGGTACTAGCTACACAATGCAAAGCATGCTAATCCACTTTACTAGTAATTTAGACAAATTATTTTGTCACCGCAAGAAAAGCAGTCAGGGCCAAGCATCGTCTGTAAAGAGGATTGTCTCTCTTAGGTCTTCAGTGTCAAGTACTCAGACAATGACTGTCCAGCTTGTTGTGTTTTTTTTTTTTTTTTTTTTTTTTATAGCTGATGTTAAACAGGTGTCTGGTTCCTGTCAGGAGTGCTGAGGATGTTCTGGGGCTTTTAAGAGAGAGATAGGAATAGGGACGGGGGGCTCAAGTTTGTCGGATACAGAGAGTCGCTCTGGCCTCTACATACATTATCACTACAATAAAAGAGCAGGCTGTCAGGAGCAGGAAGCAGGCTGATAACAGAGCCCCCCTCCCAGTCGCAGGCACAATGGACTGGCAGCAAGCAGCCCGCTCTGCAAGGGTCACCTGTGAGAGACTGCGATGGGTTCAAGAACAACCTTCCACTGTGGTGCTTTAGTGCAATCTCTCCAGAGTGCTTCATACGGACTGGAATAATGACAAGCCTGATAGTGGGAAGAGCAGCAAGACAGATGCTTTGGAAACTCATATGACAGCAGATACTTTTATGATGCGAAGAAAGCAAGTGAATGTGCTGTGTGTTTGTTAAGGTTTTTTGGAGGTTTTTTTTAGCTTTGTTGCTAGAATGAAAAAAGAACAATATTAATTTGTGCAGTAAGATAAAAAACATGTGGTTTTTTCCATTATAAGTTTATTATGAGCTGAAAGAATGTGATAACCCACAATTTGAATTTCTTTTGCTATACAATCCTTTTTTTCTTTTTACCAGTTGAATCCACCCCCATGGTTGCCCAGTGATTCAGTTGTACAGTGTTTGTAAATTGCTTTGAGAGCCTGCATGCTGTATAAATGCAGCTCTGCTTTTCAATTCCCTTCCACACCCACTCTAGCACCTCACGAAGGCTTGCTTTAATTCTCTCTCTGCCTGTAACTTTGAGGGTTCAAGCTAAGTGGAGGCTTTTGTTAAACATCAAGTAAAAACATGTCTTTGAAAACCAAGTCACTTTAAAGACACGCTGGTAACTACCACCACAGCCACGCTTTATCTGTGTGTGCCAGTGAAATATTACATCTCATTCGCTCTTGTTGGGAGATTTTCGCCGTGGACATGATCCAAATAACATGAGGAGCGATTCTGAGATGTTGGTTTTCATCCAACACCTTTCTTTAACGAGATTGACCTACATTTTATGTTTATGTAAAACTATTTAACCTGATTTGAAGGGGAAAATGTATGAGTGTGTGTGTTTATGTATTACCTTTTTGGTAACTGAAAAAGGCACAGTGTTGCCAAACCATTTTTTTTGTTGTTTTGACCCAAGATTAGGCTATTTGCAGAACATGACTTGAATTATTTACATCTGGATTGCAAAAATGCAAGTAATCCATGGACCAGTTTCAAAATTATACAGTAAAACAGAACTCGGAAGCCTCTTAAGAATAATTTGTTTTTCATTTTGAAATAAGTGTGTTCTTGCCAATCTGCAAACAAGAAGACAGTCTTGCATTATAAGAGACAGCGCTATCTAGTGGTCTGCCATTTTGGATCTTGTTTCTATTTGTTTTGCTGGCAATACATTGCTGTGCACTAGATGGTGCTTGCACTAACATAAAGGTAGTGATCAGCCTACATTACTTGAAGAGCAGCTGCTGAACACCTGGTCAAAGCACCTTCACACAGACAGTTGAGCAAAGTTCAGGAAGTGCAATAAGAACCAGATGGAATGATAGCCAGTGTTCTAAAAAGGTCAGAGAACAGAAGAGTTTACATTTCAAACACGTGGCAGAGTATAGATACCATGTACTGTATATACCCTCACAGGTGTAAACAGCATTGACAATCCTTACAAGGTTAAGTATTTCCTACAAGAAATGGGATGGATTATTCCTAACCCTACATGTAGTAGCTGTAAGCTTGGCACACCTGTCGCCAGTATGCATATGTTCTGGTTCTGTCCTGTCTTTGCCACTGTTTGGAGCGATGTGGTTTCGGTGTTATCCAAATTGATCGGTTCACAGTTAGCACCTGAACCTTGTTTATTTTTACTTAATGACATCTCGTTGGTTTCTTTTGACTCAGCTTATTAGAAATCTAAATTGGGGTGCTGCCAGATAGACCCCTGGCCTGCTAATGGTCCTGTAGTTTCAGTCTGCTTGTGAAAATAGTATGTGTGTGTCTAAAATAAAAGTTGATCAGAAAACCAAAATGAGAGGGACATCTTTCGAAATTTCTTCAGCGCTTGTCTGTTTTATGTCACAGGATGACAGCTGTGTCATGATAATTCAAAAAAAGAATATTTGAGAAAGGAAGATTTGCAGTATTTAAAGGGACCTGCTTAGCTACCCATCAAGGCTCATTCCGCCAGTATGCACCCCCTTTTCTCCCTGCTCTTCTCTGCAGTCTTACCTCTACAGGACAGCATGGATTATTAGCCAGTACATGCTCTGGGCACTCGCTTAGTGCTGAGTGGATTTCCCCTTCAGTTTAGAGGTGAAACGTCAGAATTACAAGGCCAGATATTCTCTGCAGGAGTTTTTCTGGTGATTGCGTGTCGAGGTGGCCTTTTGGATTGTAAAACAATCCATTTATAATGTCTTGATTTGATTAGGTTGCACAGGTCACGAGATGAAAATGACCCAGCAGTGCTTCTTTTTCTTTGTTTTCTTCTGGGACATTTTAAAGTCTTACGTTTTCAGTGTGGGGAAAATGGGCATTTGAAGGTGTATATTGTAAAACAATAAACAAGAAATATGAGCTTTTCAAAGCGTATTGTTCAGTACCAGACACAGTACAAAACAAAGAAATTCGAGTTCAACAGCTAAGAATGTTGCCAGTAGGGGGCACTCCCAGTCAGTGCTGGGGTGTGTACAGGGGTCATAAGTCTATAAATTGCGTGGATGTGAGTCATAAGTCTATAAATTCAGTAGGACCAAAAAAATCATACAAGATCTAGAAATATACAAGCATGTATGTGCTTTTGGTATGATGATTCTCTCCTCTCTGTTTTACTTTCTAGGCGTGCCTGGAAGTGGGCATGGAGGGGGAATATTACTCTCTCTCTCTCTCTCTCTCTCTCTCTCTCTCTCTCTCTCTCTCTCTATATATATATATATATAGATATATAGATAGATAGATAGATAGATAGATAGATAGATAGATAGGGAAGCGCCAAATCCAAGTTTTTGGGATTCGGATGAATACCGAGTCCATCTCAAAAGATTCGGCCGAATACTGAATCTACAAAATCTGTCAAGAAAACTGAAGGAAACTGTTGAATGAAAACCGACTGGCAGCTACTAACAAGGGACGCGAGCAATCTATAGTTTTCAGCCTTAGGGTTAGAGAGGCGAGTTAAAAAACTTGACCTGCCGTAAAGTGTCCCGAAATTCTGGAACCTGTTGGCAACCCGAGCTATGAGGAAAACATTACCATGATGAGTGACCTGAATCTCCCTGCAAAATAAAACCCCCATTGATTTAAATGCACTGTGTGTGTAACACATATCAAATAGACTACGAAATAGTTTTAAAAATGTTTTAATACAACACAGCAGTTCCCAAATAAATGAACTTGTATTGGCACAATAACGTAATTTAATTCACTAAAGCATATTGTTCAACGTCTTGCACATCTGACAGTTGTAAAGTTACAAAAAATATATATTTCTGTGCACCGATTACTTTTTTTTTTCTTCTCAATATGATCTGTAGAATACGTTTCACATACAAAGCAACAAAGCACAAAAGTCTACTACAGTTTGCCGTTACTATATATTACAGGTTTGCTGCATAACTTTACTCCATGAAAAGTGTGATGTGAATGTGCTGTTGCATACGGGGGTATGATTGCGTTCAGCAGCTGCGTATGTTTAGTGTGTGCGCCACCAGTAATTTAGGGAGTTGAAGCTGCGACAGAGTTCATCAAATGTGTTCTTGTTATTAAATAGAACAGTTACGTTCAATACCAGATTCATGTCTCTTATTTAAATAAGAACTGCTCACTTTGGAGGGATGTATTAAAATGGATGAGCGTCATAAGTCTATAAATTCAGTAGGACCAAAAAATCATGCAAGATCTAGAAATATACAAGCATGTATTTGCATTTGGTATGATTATTCTCTCCTCTCTGTTTTACTTTCTCGGTGTGCCTGTTGCTCTGGTCTGAATAGTTTTGTTTGTGAAAAACGAGAAGAGTCAGATGAGAACCAGATTCCTGCCATGAACAGTTGAGAAATCTGTTTCTGTTTACAGTGCCAGGCAAGGCCCTTCTTCATCAGTGCTAATGATATTTGAAAATATAACTCATTACGCATTTTAAAGTTTTTGTTGTTATGTTACATATATTTTTTGCAATAAAGTACTGCACTGAGAAGTGGAATGGGTTTGTACGGGCTCTTGTGGGTAATGGGAATCCTCCAAGGATGTGCTTGAGCGATTTTAAACATGCATTTTATTCTCTAGTTCTCCATGGAAATGATTGTCAGGCCCAATGGATATTGAGCCCCCATTGGCTGCTGACATAGAGTGGGAGGGGCACTAGGGAGCCGTAGAAATCAGCCTTCCCCTGTGGACTCCAGACCCTGCTCTCATCAGAGCCAGCTTCATTGTCTCATTTCCTGTGTGTGAATGCTCTGGTCCCTCTGCCGTCAATCTTTTATAACTGTTTTTTAAATGTCTGTTCAAAGTGAAACCAATGGAAACAGTTGTGTTTGATTTGACCTAGATGTGGAGAGTCTTGATGCTGCAGGACTGAATCATGACTGGATTGCTGGCCATTGTTATCATTCACCTTTCTTGCAATTGCCCCCCGGGAGACTGTACAGTGGATTTTGATCAAAGTTGTGGAGGAGGTTATACTAATATGATGAATGTATTGGAAATTACTTTAACATTAGCTTAACTTATTGGGAGACTATGAAGAATGTATTATTATTATTATTATTATTATTATTATTATTATTATTGGCAATCAATCACCTTGAAACTCTTTCAGTATAACAATACAAGAAATACCATGTATAAGAGAAACTCATTCAGCCGACTGGTGCTCGTCCAGTTCCTAGTTGCAGTCCTAAGTCTGTCTCCCCTTACTTTCCAACTCTGCATAGGATTACTCATGGATACTGCACTAATAGTGACTTGTATTATTACCTTATCAGAGAGGCACAGCTTTTGGGTATTCATTTAAAACAAGCTTTAACACTAGCAATGCCATAGCCGTTTTTTGAACGGCTTTTGGAATTCAAATTGAAATATCTCCCCATATGTGAATATCTCCTGCATGACCATTCTTAAGTGTTAAAATATTTAAATTAAATACCCATACGGAGTTTCAGCTGCAGAATTCTAAAAATTAATAAGTTATAAGCACTTGCTTCTGCAACCGCCAGACCTGCAGTTTATGCGGTATTTTGAAATCAATAAAATATAGCCGACAATTTAGTCTGGGCTTTGTAATAAAATCAAAGTCATTGTGAAAGAACGTATTCTATACTCCTGTCGAGTGCTGAAACACTAATGAAAGTCATTCTACACAGCATATATATAGTATATATTATTAATAATATTATATAAATTATGATTATATTATTATTATTATTATTGTTTGTTTTTATTAGCAGTTGTCACAAAATATAAATATTGAATCACAATTCAGTGTACTTTTACTCACAATACGCTACTTTTTTCTCGTCTGCCTGTCCTCAGTTATCAAGCCGTGCGAGCCCTCCTGCACTCCACTACACTCCTCAGGCAGAATGACTGTGCCACCCTGAGTGTGTACAGGTGTAAAAAATTAAAAATAAATGTGCTTATTCTAAGCTGTCTGTAGAAATCAATGACCATCGGGACAGATGCTAAACGAAACCCAGAGACTGTTGCATTTTACAACGCAATGAAGTACGGTGTGGATATACTGGATCAAATGGCACGGCTGTATTTTGTCAAAGGTGGTACTTGCAGGTGGCCTGTGGCTGTTTTTTTTATAATGTTTTGGACCTGGCTTTGGTTTTGTACAAGGAGTGCACCGGCAACACATTCACTCGGAGGGACTTCATTTTACAGCTAGTCCTGGAGCTACGGCAGAAACATTTTTATAAGAGACATGAAAGCTGGCTGGCAAATGCCTCTCAACCTTCAGCCAGCGCTGCGCCCACTGGCACACGGAATAAAAGACAATGCCAGGTTGCTAAATGCAATAAAAACAGAACTTTGATGTCTGTGCCCGTTGTGAAAAGGCAGTCTGTGGCAAAAGCACTGGTATAGTTGAAAAGCAGCTTTTCTGCATAGGTTGTACTTAGAAAGCTGTAATAGAGCTCTGAACAGAAAGACAGAGCCTTTGAACTCTGTTTCACTCAAAGCGCTTTCTGGATAAGTTATGTTATATTTTTGTTTTGTGCTATTTTTATAACTAGTTATTTATGTTTTATAATTGTATATGTGCATACAGCTTTCTACACCTCTTTACACAAGTTTATTTTGTTGCAGTTTTTCATGTTTATGTATGTGCTCTTTTTGAAAGAAGTTTAATTTTCAATGTAAATGCGATGTTTTTGCTGTGAAAATGTTATGTATGCTGTTCATAAATAAAAATAGAGTTGTATCCGATTGTTTATTTTTCATTTTCATATCAAAGCCTTTTTAAAATGGATCCGAACATTTCGCAGGTGCGGCGGTTGTTTGTATTCTGAAATGGTTGTAGTGTTAAAGAAACTGCCCATCCACTTTATGTAAAGTATGACAGAGTTCGATTCAGGCATCCCTGAATGTTGCTGCCCCAGGTGTTAATTTCTAGTACTCACTCTATAGTGTTGTGAAGGCACATATGGAAGATAAGTAAAATGTTTAGAACCCAAGACAAGAAGCACTTTTAATGCAAATAGTTAAACATGTTTGGAATAGTTTACCAAACAGTAACATGTAAAACACTAGAAACTGAATCTACTTAATCTATAAATACTGAATCTACTTAATCTATAAATACTGAATCTACTTAATCTATAAATACTGAATCTACTTAATCTATAAATACTGAATCTACTTAATGGCAGTAGATTAAAATCCAACGTCTCTTATAAAATACTGTCTGGATTGTGCTGGGCCGCTAGTGAGCCTATAGATCTGTTTTGTTGGGGTTTAGAGAGAGAGAGAGTGAGAGCAAGAGAAGGTTGATTGAATGATAGTTGGGCATTTACACAGAAAGCAGCCACACAATGATTCTAGTCAGACAGACAGAGAAGGGAGACTTGTCAAGAAGCTAAAAAATACCCCACCCCCTTTTGAAGGCTGAAATGAAGGAAGCATTTTATCCTGACACGCTGGCGCCTGGGACTCCGTTTATATTAATGCACCAAGCAGGTACTGCGCTGGCAACAGCTTGGTCTCTGACTAGCTTGTGTAAAACCTGCCTAGAGGGACCACCTACAATCAGGTTCAGAGGGCACTGAGAGAGCCCATGACCTTTCACCTCGGAGTCACAGTTTCAATTTCAGCTGACCTGGACTGTTTCAAGCTCTCAGCAACCTTGGTATTTCTGCAGCCACCATCCTGCGAGATCTCTGTGAATAGCAGCAGAGTAAAACAGTCTGCTGAAGAACCACGGAGAGTGCAGGCTTTACCAGACATACTGCTTTGTTTGACTGAATGTTGTACCAGATAACATGCTCTCTCTTTATATCGCCGTCAGATTTACAAATCAAGAAAGAGAAAGACTGGAAATGGTGGATTACTTAAGCTCCCTTACACAGTAAAATCATCTAGTACTTTTACAATGCACTGCCAACCTGATCTAACCAAGAATTAACCTAATTAGCGAGTTATCAAAGGGGGCAGTGTAATCTGGAGAAGTGCTTATCCAGCTGTCATGAAACTTGGTATTACCATTATTTAGCATAAGCTATTGAGACTGTCATATTCTGGGGATATATGGAAGTGTCTGTACAGCCATCCGTCTGTATGTCACACTTATATTTTTAAATTCATCTGGAGAATTGCTTAGCCGTTAGTCATGAAGCATGGTATTAACATTATTTTGTTTAAGTAATGTAGAATATCAGATTCTGGACATATAGGGGATTTCTCTGTCCGTCCATCCATCCATCCATCTGTATGATACACATTTTTGCATGTAACTGGAGAACCACTTATCTGATTGCCATGAAACATCAACATTAATTAACACAAGTGTCATGTTCTGGGGATTTATGAGGGTGTCTGTATATCCGTCCGTCCATCTTTGTGTTACTTTTATATTTGTGGAGAATCTGGAGAATTGCTTATAAAATTGTTGATTAAACATTTCCTTCATATGTGTTAATGTATACTGTTATGTACATAGTGTTGATCTATGTCATGGTAATCAGAGAACTGGAATTTCAATTTTAGAGACATATAATTGCTGTAATTGTTCAACTGCTTTCATTTGAAGCCAAGTTAATTGACTAACAGTGACTTAAATTTAATTTATTTGTTGCCACTGTGGAAAGCTAATTTTAACTGAACACTGCTAATTACAGTTTTGATCAGTGATATGTTGACATTGATTAAAAGGGATTAGGAATAGGAATTGAGAATTGATTTTAAAAAGGAATTGGAAATGAAAAAACAACTAAAACCAACCCCCCTGGATAAGGCTAAGCCGTGTCTAATGGGTGCTGTTGCTCTGTGTTGCAGACAAGAGGCGCTGCTGGCGGCAATCAGCGAGAAGGACGCCAACATCGCACTGCTGGAGCTCTCCTCCTCCAAGAAGAAGAAGACGCAGGATGAGGTCACCTCGCTCAAGAGGGAGAAGGACCGCCTGGTGCAGCAGCTCAAACAGCAGGTAGGGGGTGCCCTAGAGTCATGAGTACTCTCAATTTATCAACTTACTGGAAATGTGGCATGAGGGGAATATAAGAGGCAGGGTAATCCACAAGTAGTCCATCAGTCGTACCCGCTTCAACCCTCTCTTCATGTATCCGTCTACCTGGAGGAAGGAGGTTCAACTGGTTTGGCAAATCACTGGATACTGGATATCAGTAAAATTACAGCCTACAGGAAAAACATGACTGATGCAACCTAATGTTTGACAACACAATTGTACATGTGAGTGTTATGTTGTGTGATGATTTAATGTATACGTACGTATCTATTAGAAACTCTTCTGTAAAGAACGTGACTAGCAGACACTGTGGATTTTACCAGTTAAGTGCAGCTCTCTTGTGTTTGTATTATTATTTCTCAGGTTAACGATGTAGACCTCTTAATAAAGTGAGCATACATTATTAAATTGTTGAAAATATCTTTCAGGGTTACAGATAATTAGGCTTTCTGTATATTCTCCATTATCCAAACTTTTCCTAATTTTAAGATTCCACTTGACTATCTTATTTGGGGACAGCATCCTTCTTATATTAATCTCAATGACGATGAACAGTGCATCAGTGCTCAGAGCAAAATAAACACAGCATATTATTACCACTTACGAACACGGCGGACTGGTTTCACACGACCTGTGTGTTCTTTACTAATTTGGGACTGATTAATGCTGATCTGGATCTATGAAACTAGCCTTTAAAATAATTGAATGACAAACCCCTTTTTTATTTTGTTCAGTAGAAATTTTAAAAGCAGGCTCTCGTTTTAATATTGACTGTCGGGTAAGATTGTGGATTCGTTCTGTCATGCAGGCAGGCACTGGGTTCCGATCAGTGTGCTACTCATTTACCTTCTGTGGCACAGTTTGTCTGCTTGTCTGGATCGTGGCAAGAACACAGGCTGTCTGTTTCAAAGACGCCAGGGTGCCGCTCAAAATAAAAAATGTATAAAGAACGAGGGGGAACAGACAGGCGGACAGAGAGCTGCCTAACAAAGAGCAGATGTGAACAGCAGCCCGCCAGTTATCGTAATCTGTGGATTATTCACCTCCTCCCCAGATCTCCAGCACACACACGCACACACGCACACACATGCATACAGACCCATTCCTTCGGAGAGTCTGTGCTGGAATTCAAAATTGTTCATTGTTTTCATCCTGTTGTCGTCACTTCGGATGAGACGCGTAACCCAGGTCCTGCACAGCTTTCATTCAGCGATGTGGTGCAGGGATGGAAGCAAGACTTCTATTGCATAGCAGTTCTATTACAAGCTTGATTAGCCACAGTGTATAGGTAACAAGCTCATGTGTGTCTTATTAAACTCATAGTAAAACTAGGAATGCATCAAGCTGCTATTGAATGGGAGTCTTATTTCTATCCGTGTGGTGCTCTAGTGGGGAGTCTATGGGTCTAATTCATCTTATTATCTGAATACCACAGCTGAATACAGTCACTGAGATACTTTGAATTTGTACACCAAGGTAATGGAAGTCTAATGGTGCATGGAAGTTTCTTTAGTGCATAGTAGACCCTGATACGAATGTGATGTGATGGGTGGTGGAAGAGAATGCAAAATAAGTAGTAGCCTCTGGTGTTTCTTCTGTGTTTATAGTATAAATGGCAGTTCAAACAGTGTTTTATCAGTGTTCATCAGTTAAGACCAAAAATCTGAAACTATATATACAGTGCCTATAGAAAGTCTACACCACCCCTTGAAATTTTTTGTGTCAGCACCAGTGTCAGTTTCATGGGTTTATTTACACACCATACTCCACACTGTTAAGGGGAAAATGTTTTTATTGAGAAAAAAAATTGTATATTAAAAATGCAAAGCTGAAAGATCATAATTGGATAAGTCTTCGCCCCCTGAGTTAATACTTGGTGGAAGCACCTTTGGCAGCAATTACAGCTGTGAGTCTGTTGGGATAGGTCTCTACCAACTTTGCACACCTAGATTTGGCAATATTTGACCATTCTTCTTTACAAAACTGTTCATGCTCTGTCAAATTCCTTGGGGAGCGTTGATGGGCAGCAATCTTCAAGTCATGCCACACATTTTCGATTGGATTTAGGTCTGACTGGGCCACTCAAGGACATTTACTTTTTTGTTCCTTAGCCACTCCAGTGTAGCTTTGTGTGTGCTTTGGGTCGTTGTCATGCTGAAAGGTGAACTTCCGTCCCAGTTTCAGCAGGTTTTTCTGAAGGACTTCTCTGTACTTTGCTCCATTCATTTTCCCTTCTATCCTGACAATTGCCCCAGTCTCTGCCGATGAGAAACATCCCCATAACATGATGCTGCCCCCACCATGCTTCACAGTAGGGATGGTGTTCTTTGGTTGATGCGCTGTGTTGGATTTGCGCCAAACATAACGCTTTTCATTTAAGACAAAAAGTTCCATTTTAGTTTCGTCAGACCACAAAACTTTTTGCCACATGGCTAAAGAATTGTTGTCACATGCACACTTTGACCAATCTTGGCCATACAAGCCTGTAGCTCTTGCAAAGTTGCCATTGGCCTCTTGGTAGCCTCTCTGATCAGTCTCCTTCTTGCTCGGTCATTCAGTTTGGAGGGACGGCCTGATCTAGGCAGGGTCTTGGTGGTGCCATACACTTTCCACTTCTTAATAATCGTCTTTACCTTTGATATTTTTTTATACCCATCCCCTGATCTGTGCCTTTCAACAACTTTGTCCCAGAGTTCTTTTGAAAGCGCCTTTGTGCTCATGGTTGAGTCTTTGCTTTGAAATGCACTACCCAGCAGAGGGAACCTACAGGAACTGCTGAATTTATCCTGAAATCATGTGAATCGCTACAGTTTAACACGGGTAGAGGTCACTTAACTTGGTGTGTGATTTTTTATTTATTTATTTATTTTTTAATAATTCAGTCATTGCCAATTATCTTTTGTTATTTTCTCCCAATTTGAAAATCCCTGTGGTGACTCGGGAGCGGCGAAGATGAACACATGCTGTCCTCTGAAGTGTGTGCCGTCAGCCGACCGCTTCTTTACACACTATGGATTCACCATGCAGCCACCCAGGAGCTGCAGTGTTGGGAGCCACCCAGGAGCTAACAGGCAAGCCCACAGGCGCTCGGCCAGACTACAGGGGTCGCTTGTGTACGGTGAGCCGAGGACACCCTGGCCGACCTAAACCCTCCACCTCCCCCCGGCGATGCTCAGCCAATTGAGCACCGCCTCCTGGGAACTCCCGTCCATGGTCAGCTGTAGAATAGCCTAGACTCAAACCAGCGAGGTCCAGGCTATAGGGCGCATCCTGCACTCACGTAGAGCCTTTCCTGGATACGCCACTCAGGTGCCCCCTTGGTGTGTGATTTTGAAGGTGATTGGTTACCTGAGCTAATTTAGGATTGCTATTACAAGGGGGGTGGACACTTATCCCATCAAGCTATTTCAGTTTTTATTTTTAGTTAATTTTCTGCAAATTTCTAGAATATTTTTTTCACTTGGAAGTTGTGGGGTAGGATGTGTAGATAAATGGAAAAAATATATATTTTAATGCATTTTAATTCCAGGTTATAAGGCAACAAAAGGTTTTTCTACAAGATATATTAATTGCCCAACTACTTTTGTCAAAGTATGAAATTATTTTTTGCATGCTATTTTTCATTTAATGCATGTTAAGTAATAATGTGTTGTTCTGTTATAAAGCTGATTTATATATTTGAATAGAACAATAACAAATCACTTTATTTGTGGTGTTTCTCATTTATTTTTTTAACTGCCCAAATACTTTTGTCTGTGACTGGTATATAAAGCACTCTTACTGGCTATTTCTCTACTTTGTAGTCTTGCAGGGCACTGTGACTGGTATATAAAGCATTCTTACTGGCTATTTCTCTGCTTTGTAGTCTTGCCGGGCACTGGGACTGGTATATAAAGCATTCTTACTGGCTATTTCTCTGCTCTGTAGTCTTGCCGGGCACTGGGACTGGTATATAAAGCATTCTTACTGGCTATTTCTCTGCTCTGTAGCCTTGCCGGGCACTGGGACTGGTATATAAAGCATTCTTACTGGCTTTTTTCCAGCTAATTGAAAGCTAAATATTCATCTGAATTCTGACAGAATTTTCAAACGTGAAAGCGTTCACTCAAGCACCAACTCCACCGTACCTTAGAGCTATTCCCTGTACCTGTTGAAAAGGGGCACACTGGGGGGTTGTTGGCAGCATGTTTGGCCGTTTTGAGCCTTTTCCAACCTCCTAGAGATTTCTTCTCTGCAAAGTAGCTTTTCAGATGGATTTGGATCTACCAGAGATTTACAGTCCTTTGTTCGGGTTATAACTCATCTGTAAGCAGTGTCCACCACTCACCTTGCTCTGGGATCCCTAGTCGCCACTCTTAATAATAAGAAACAGATTCACGTAGGTTTGTGTTGCGCTCTGCTCTGCTCTGCTCTGCTGTTACAGACATGATGGTCACACAGATTTTCTGCTGCATTACAGCTGCTACTGTTTCCCAAAGCACAATTTGAGCCCTCCTTGGAATTTGAGGGGAGGTTAAAAAGAAAGCACACAGCTTTTATTTTGCAGTGCAGAAATACGGTTTTAAACAGAAAGTTACATACACTACCCTTCAACAACTTTTAGGAGGGATAAGTAAATGGGGCATTTTCTGTTGCCCTCTTGTGCTGTGCATATCTCTGAACAACCACATAACCATCCTGTAGTCCACTAAGAATACACTGGATTGGTACCCAAAATATTATAAGTTTGCTACCAATGCAGAATAACTGGTGGGTACATTTGTTGTTCATTTTAACACACACACACAAAAAAATTATAGATATTAAAATGAATGTGTTTTTTAATTATAGTTTTATAAAGTATTTTCTCTGTTTTTATCTTGAGTTCTTTAGTTGCTTTGTTTTATACACTCAATACTGTAATGTTTTCTTTCTGTCTAATTGCACAGGAGATGTCTGTGTTCAGTTTGAGTATCTGTTTCCATTACAGTCACGCAAACTGGTCTCATAAAAGAACAGTGATTATAGAGATTACTGTACGGAATGGTATGAGTTGTTCTATGGTTAAACAATTACTAGGATACTAAAAAAAAATAAATAAAAGTGAGTCACAACATTGCATTGCATTTCTAATAGCTCCCTTTGAACTGTACATAGCTTTGACCTGACATGGTATAGACTTCACAAGGTGTTGGAAGGTGTCTAGCGGGATGTTAATCCAGTCAGTCATTACTATTTCAAACAGTTAGTGCATAGTGGTAGGAAGAGGATCGTGATGGTGAGTGCATTGTTCAAGTTCATCCCAGGCATGCTCAACAGGATTTAGATCTGGAGATTGTGGTAGGCATGGAAGATGTCTGCCATGCTCCTCAAACCATTCTCTCACAGTTCTGACACTGTGGAGGGTTGCATTACTGTCTAGTGCAGTATTGTTGGGTGGACTTGCAATGATCTTAAGTGCTTAGGATGTATTTTTGGCATTAATTCGACCTTCTAGAGTAGAGAGACCCAGAGTATATCGGGATCATTTGAAAAGGCAATTCAAAATCCAATGAAGTAGACTTGTCTTCTAAACTTACCAGGTAGTGTAGTGTATGGCGTCTGTCCATACCTACAGTAGATGCATATGTCACACTGTGTATCTATAGCTGCCCGTAGCTTGTCTTCCTCTCATTCAGTTAGGACGCAACTTGGTATTGACGTTAATTCATTAGCAACTGTGGGCTCGTTTAGTTTCTTTTTAAATAATTGTACCTGTTTTTCTTACAAATTTTGATTCCTGACCACTGTACCCCACCCATGGGTTGGCATAGATATGTATTTGTGTTGTGTTTATTTATTTATATTTATTTTTTTTAAATACTGTCCATATCCATGAAAAGGGAAAAAAGCTCAAAACATAGATCCTTTTGAGACATGTTCATAAACTGGACTGTCAACAAGATCCTGCAAAAGTAGTGTACAGAAACTAAAAAAAAAATATGAATAGTAAGCTCACACCAACAAATAATATTTTCATATTTTGAATGTGACGGAGAGACACGGCAGGTTTGAGCAGTAAGCCCCGAGACAGTTTGTCAAATGGAACTTGACTGACACTCAGTCTGAGCCAGACAGCTGTGGCAGGACGGAACTTGGAGAAAGCATGCCATGAATCACAGGACCACCTGCAAAACTGATTGATCAGATGCCTGGGATATGCCAAGAAGTCATCAGAACCAAAGGAAGCAGCAGTACTTTAATGAAACCAGAGTTTTCAGGGATGGAAATAAGCAGTTTGGACGAGGCACACAACCCAGGCTCTGCACAGCTTTCATTCAGCAGTCTGGTGCAGAGATGGGAGTAATACCCCTCTACTCTGGCATATCCGACCTGTGGGGACTCGGTATAGTACGGGTTTGGGTGGTTTTCAAGTGGCTATTTTTCAAACCGAGCAAGAACCAAACCGTGAAACTCCAGCCTCACAATACATCTGAATCCGGCTGCGAGCAGTGCCGAATCAGGGGTGGGGTTAAGGATTTTTGTCATTACACTGCATCAGACAGCAAACATGGCGGACAGCGAGTGTGATGAGAGAGAAGTACAGCATTAGGAGGCTGAGGAAGTCTAGTTTCTCTGTGTGCAGATAGAAGTGTTCAAGAAGATCTGGAGTTGTGCGTCAGTAATGAGAAAGTTTATGCCGAATTTCTGATCATTTGAAGCAAATGGACAGAAACCGCGAGTACGGTACTCTTAACACACACACTCAAACACACACAGTTCTACCAAATTTCTCATCCTTGATGTTTATTATATTAATATAAAGAAAACAAACAAATGGTACAAGCTGTACCATTGGACTATTCATTTTTGAACAGCATTTGTTTGCACTTGATTCCATCATGGTTTATCTTTAAACAGTGACGTTCGGTACAGTATGAAGGATTCAGTATTGCTAGCTCTCTTCAGGTGCTTCTAGTTTGGAGGAACTTGAAATTAGGTGTTTGTCTCAATACCAGTCAAAGGTTTGGAGTCAACAGGCAAAAATTTGAAAACTATTGCCTATAATATTAGTGATAGTAGTTTTGAGATGTGGACTTATTTCCATTGGGGGCAAAGCTGGGACACCCAAAATTATTTTACTTACACTTTACCTGGATTGGAACTCAGGCCATGAGGGGTGTAAGACTTGTGAAATTAGCCCACAGTTTGTTTCTTTCTTTTTTCTTTCTTTCTTGCTTTCTTTGTATTTTTTTCTTTCTCAGCAGTTTAAATAGGGTGGTGGGTTTCAGTTGAACTAAATAGATTTTTTTTAATTTTTTTTTTTTTTTTTTATAGAATAAACCTCTATTCAGGTTTCTAGCAGTTATAATTTACTGATCATCAAATTCACCCGTTTTAGATCAATTGAACACCTTTGCACAGTCGAGTAAAAAAAAAAAAAAAAAAAAAAAAAAAAAAGCATTCTTCCCATTAAGCTAACATCATACAAAGTTCACCAGAAGTGCAGGTTTCTATTAAAAAATGTCACGATCAGCAGGCTTGTAGAAAAGAGATTTACCAGCGTCCCCTCATGCTAAACACTTGATCCGCCTGCTCACCTGGGTGTGTGTCTGGATGAGTTCCATGGTACCTGTGTTCAATCTCTAGTTAGCTCATATATTTTTCTTTGCACAAATGCACGTTTGAATAATGAGCTTACATTGAACCAGCATTAGCATATAAGAAGAAAGATCATGTCCTAGTACATTGTTTTGTCTTTCAGAGGTCTGTGATTTAACGAGGCGTGGTTGTCCATACCATGACAAGGAGACATTTCCTACATTGAATTCCTCCATATGTGTAAACATATGCATTCAAGGTGCAATCCGAGAGACAAATGATTGAAAAATATTTTTTGTCTTTATCATTTAGTGTCTCACAAAGTGAAAAACAGCTATTCCAATAGGATATCTTGGAGGTCTTTTGCCTTTAGGTTCCCAATTCAGTGAGAAATCCTCTTATCTGGTGGCTGTTGGGACCCAATGTATAGTAATCCTTTGAGGTCCACATTACTGTACGTACAGTAAAAAGTAGGCCACCTCGCAATCAACGGCTCTTTTTTGCAGTCGTGGTTTGCTCACACTGGCTGTAGCCACTGTCAGTATTAAGGCCACCCCTGTAGTCAAGCCACTCCAAGCATATCAAACCATCATTAAATTACATCTCTAACAAGACCAAGATGTTTTAAAATGCCAACTTTTAAAATCCAACTTGTTCGCTTTTTATTTAGATTTTTGTTTCAGTATTCCTGACTAAAACAGTAAATTAGAACAGTCTGCATTAAAGAAAACAAAAAACTACGTAAAATAAACAGGAGGTCCCAAAGTGGCTGACCTGGTAAAAGCATGGCAGCGTGGTGTGCAGGGTGAGTCTTACAGTAAGGGGAGCGCTGGTTTGTGTCCTGGCTGTGCAAAATCTTCGCTGTGGATTCCGGAGGGAGTGTTGCATTGGCTGTGGTGCTCCCGCAGGTTAGGGTGGCAAAACTGGCACGGATTGTTCTCCTCATCGTGCTGCAGCGGACTCTACTGGCCAGGCACCTGTTGAGCTCAGGAAAAACACCTACAGGGCTGGCCTTTGTCCTCCACAGGCTGGTAGCTCACTGACATCTCCTGTTAAGTTCCTCGGTGTAATAGAGATATTTGGCTTGGTTGTGGGATCAGAGGATGCCCACTGAGCCTTCAGTTCTCCCGAACTGAGTGGGGAGTCACTGTGGTGGACAAACATAATTGGACATTGTAAATTGAGGAGAAATCGGGGGTAAATAATTGTGCATATTAAATAAATAAGATCTTTGTAAAATTGTTTGACAAATGCTTCGACCATGTACCTTCTGTAGTACGTACTTCTACTGATTAAGACCACATTTTGTTCTTAGCCTAAGTAGCAAGGTTTCACTGTATATAAATCGATTCATTAACAATAGGTAACTATCCCAGTTTATCCCGTTTACCCAGCCCTGTATTATTACTTGGTATCTGCAAGTTTTATTCCAGAAAACTCAGATTTATCTGCCTTTGTTTTCCATTCACTGGCACATTGTCTCATTGCGTTGAGGATTATTTTAAATACCTCAAATCCACTCCAAATGCATTGGCACAGCTCAGGGTAAAAGAGTGCCAGTTGGCCTGTCTTTCACTTGCAGGGGATTACAAGGTTACTCCATTGATGCTTTTACAAAGTGGGTGCAATCTGGCTGGCAGACAAGGTGTTAATCCCTCAGTAGAAGCTGTAACCTTTCTCGTAGAACACTTTAATTGGTGTTTGGAGGAGGCTCGGCCCCCACTCTCACCACCCAGAGAAATGGGTCTAAACGCTGCTTGGGAATCAAAGGCCTTTTCCAGTTTGTTTTAGGTGGTGTTGATGTGATGGATTTAATAAAACATGGCTTTCTAGACCCACAGAGAAATCAAACGCTTCCCCTCCCTAGTCGTATAATTACAGATCCAAGGCTGGCATTCTTTTGGCAGCTTGTTGAGACGGCATCACTGCTGGTGGTATTGAAAGAGAGAACTGTAATCCCCAGGTGTTTAATGAAGACACTGAGGTGAGCGTGGAGCTGGGGAGGAACTCCTCTGGATGAGCCAATCGGGGACCAGTAATTTATTTTTAAAATTTAAATAAAGGGACATCTAGGAATTTCATTTTTTGTGTTATATATATATATATATATATATATATATATATATATATATATATATATATATATTTGCAGCAAAGCAAAAAGGGACTTATAAGAGTATTGGTATGCTAATGAAGATAAGAAGGTAAGAAGATGTTTTACCACTAAGTTTCTAGACACAGTGCCATCCCATGGTCATTTCAACACCATTTTAACAAAATACAAATCCAATCTCACAGGATTGACTAAGTCAGGGGAAAAAGTTAGAAGGGGGGAAAGCATTTATATACGGCGTATATCATATGCAGTAGAACCTTAGAGTTACGCACACCTTGGGAATGGACCTTCTGAAATGTCTGCAGCTCTGAAAATTAGTTTTCAGTGGTTTTAATAAATTTGTACACCTGCTATCTATAGCCTTAATCTGGTGAATAAATGCAAGGATACAGCACAGTAATGCAATACAGTAGTCTGTGTAGAGGAACACCTCCTAAGAGAACACTTCAAGTTAGGGAACAACCTTGTGGTGAAACAGATTTTTCCCATTGTAAATGCTCCACCTAAAGGAACTTTAGGAAAAGGAATTTCGCTTAAAAGAACACATTTTTGGCACCATTAGCGATTGTTGCTCACCAATACAAAACCGATACAGTACTGTTTTGTAGTCTAATTCATCATAAAACTCAAATTTTGAAGTGGTTTATTCCATCTTTTTAAAACTGACTTGTCATCGCGAGAATAATCTACAGCTGGTGCTACATTTTTTAACATGTGTAGGGCGGTGCTCTATTTTTAATGTGTGTGTAGGGCGGTGCTGTGTTTTTAACGTGTATGTAGGGCGGTGCTGTGTTTTTAATGTGTGTAGGGCGGTGCTGTGTTTTTAACGTGTGTGTAGGGCGGTGCTGTGTTTTTAATGTGTGTAGGGCGGTGCTGTGTTTTTAATGTGTGTAGGGCGGTGCTGTGTTTTTAACGTGTGTGTAGGGCAGTGCTGTGTTTTTAATGTGTGTAGGGCGGTGCTGTGTTTTTAATGTGTGTAGGGCGGTGCTGTGTTTTTAACGTGTGTAGGACGGTGCTGTGTTTTTAATGTATGTGTAGGGCGGTGCTATGTTTAACGTGTGTTGGGAGGTGCTCTGTTGACCATTGTGTTAAAATTCATTGTGGTATTTATAGTTACTGTTCGAGCCGCTGCTGCATTATTACCATATGTAGGGGTGTTTCGTTAATTTAGTTTGCCAGTTGATTAATGTTAGTTTATTATTATCATTTATTAACATATGCTTGCATACTGCTTTTCTCTTATTCTGTCATTTCATATGTTGATGCACGTGCATCATGACATAAGTAATAAATACATTTGCTGTACTTGTATTGTTATGGCTTGAAAGGCATACTATTCAAATTGTAACTGTAGCAAAAACACAGATTTAAATGTCCAGGAAATCATGGGTTCATGTACGTAGTGGTTGTTTTTATTTTACTTTAAACAAAATGCATTAATGCAGCTTGGTAATTCATTCAGCCTCCATTGGCTTGAAAACAAACTTTGCTTTGTTTAAAACTAAAATGTTCCTAATAAAATTAACTGTACTTGCTTTGAAATCTGCCTCACCTCAGTCTGGACGCATTGTTGTTTCAGTCATTTTGCATTCTTCGTAATCTGTGCTGGCACTGCGGGCACAAAGTGAATAAACTAAAATCATCTGCGTACGATACGTCTGTTTTACTGCTCTGTTGTCTTTCATCACCTTTGCAAATTATTGGATAAGTGATGTGGTGAAGAATATTGACGGTGCACAAGCATCCCTGTGGCGCAACACTAATATGCTTCCCAACCTCATTTCCACACAGTCAGTCTCGCACTTCTGGTGTTTGTCACACTTTGGGATGAGGGTGCTTTGCAGACCTAGTGTAGAAGACTTTTTTCTTTCAACGCTACATAGTTTTTTGCATTTTTTTTGCCAGTTTTTTCCATCTTGGATTCTTTCAAATCCAACATTTCATCTCGTGTCCACTTGGAACCTTAAATGCCTTAAATCCATGCGTATTGGCTCGGTAATGGACATCCCACTGAGTCTGGGCTCTAGGCCAATTGTTTTTTCAGTTCTTCTAAAGCAATTGGTACCTGTAGATGTTCCCTGGATTGTGTAAAGCATCTTCTGCCTTGACCTGCTATATAGCTCAGCCTGTGCGTGCTGCAGGAACACTGATGGATTAGTCTTGTTCCCATTAGTTGGAAAGCACTGGTGCAACAGGTTAAAATGAAAGAAAAAAGTGGATTACTGATGATGATTTGTAGTTCTTGTGTATTTTAAATTTTTTTTTTTTTTACCATTGAATGGGTTACTGAATTAATTGTATTGGTATGTCATAAAATAACAAAAGCTCAGTGTGTAAGACTTTGAATGGTATTTGAAATGTTTTCTGAAAAACACATTTTTTGAAGGGAGATTGTTTTAAGATTCTCAGATCAATGCAATCATTAAAGTGCAATTTCAGTCACAATTAAGATTTGGTAAGAAACTGCTTGTGATGACCATGCTTCTCATCTGCTCCGAGCATCTTCACTAAACTGCATGTGATGACCATGCTTCTTATCTGCTCCGAGCATCTTCACTAAATGCTTGTGATGAACATGCTTCTCATCTGCTCCGAGCATCTTCACTAAACTGCTTGTGATGAACATGCTTCTCATCTGCTGCATCTTCACTAAACTGCTGTGATCATGCTTCTCATCTGCTCCGAGCATCTTCACTAAACTGCTTGTGATGACCATGCTTCTTATCTGCTCCGAGCATCTTCACTAAACTGCTTGTGATGACCATGCTTCTCATCTGCTCCGAGCATCTTCACTAAACTGCTTGTGATGACCATGCTTCTTATCTGCTCCGAGCATCTTCACTAAACTGCTTGTGATGACCATGCTTCTTATCTGCTTTGAGCATCTTCACTAAACTGCTTGTGATGACCATGCTTCTCATCTGCTCCGAGCATCTTCACTAAACTGCATGTGATGACCATGCTTCTTATCTGCTCCGAGCATCTTCACTAAACTGCATGTGATGACCATGCTTCTCATCTGCTCAGAGCATCTTCACTAAACTGCTTGTGATGACCATGCTTCTTATCTGCTCCGAGCATCTTCACTAAACTGCTTGTGATGACCATGCTTCTTATCTGCTCTGAGCATCTTCACTAAACTGCTTGTGATGACCATGTTTCTTATCTGCTTTGAGCATCTTCACTAAACTGCTTGTGATGAACATGCTTCTCATCTGCTCCGAGCATCTTCACTAAACTGCATGTGATGACCATGCTTCTTATCTGCTCCGAGCATCTTCACTAAACTGCATGTGATGACCATGCTTCTCATTTGCTCCGAGCATCTTCACTAAACTGCTTGTGATGTGATGATCTTCACTAAATGCTTCTCATCTGCTCCGAGCATCTTCACTAAACTGCTTGTGATGTGATGACTGCCATGCTTCTCATCTGCTCCGAGCATCTTCACTAAACTGCTTGTGATGACCATGCTTCTCATCTGCTCCGAGCATCTTCACTAAACTGCTTGTGATGAACATGCTTCTCATCTGCTCCGAGCATCTTCACTAAACTGCTTGTGATGAACATGCTTCTCATCTGCTCCGAGCATCTTCACTAAACTGCTTGTGATGACCATGCTTCTTATCTGCTCCGAGCATCTTCACTAAACTGCTTGTGATGACCATGCTTCTCATCTGCTCCGAGCATCTTCACTAAACTGCTTGTGATGACCATGCTTCTCATCTGCTCCGAGCATTTTCACTAAACTGCGTATTCTTGCTTTATTACAACCAATTATTTAACTAAATCCTGCAAGTCTTGTGTGCATGGTCCTTGTATTAGAAACAAAGATTCATCCTACAAATGCAGATGGAGCTAATACCTGAAGGAAATTACCTCTGGTGATTTCTTTACAAGCTTCCTGTATAGACTAGATAAACAAGACCACTGTCTGTTAACCCCTTTTAACTCCCTCAAACTCTACTGAAACCATGTACTGCCTTTGGTGGTCAGAATAGCTGTTTTCCTGTTTTTTGAATATATATATATAATATTTCCTGCACACTGTATGATTGTTTTATGATCTTGCACATATAGAGTATTTAAACTTCCACAGTACAGTGCTTTTAAAGACTGCCTGTGTAAGCAACATGCTCAGTTTATTAATCCGCATATATAAAAACACACACTATAAAATATCATTGCATCTGCCCCCAAAGGCAAGTGCTTTAAGTAAATCTGAGTGCATAGAAAAAAAGCAACACAATGAATCTACTTTTAAAAGCCAGATTCCACACCAGTCATATAAACATACACAGCTAAATCCCTTACCATGGGTACAGAGCCAGACTTGCTTGAGAGCCTGGCTTTTACTTTTAAAAAAAGTGAAATAAAACAAGAGGGTGGAGAGTTTGATATATACAGCATGTTAACTCTCCATAAACATTGCTTTAACCTTGCATAGCCTTTACTAATGGGATACGTACCAAAAATACAATATAAAATGTATTATGAATATGATTTTTGTTTCTTTTTTTTCCCCCTGAAATGACCTCTGTAGACCTATAAAACCAGGATCACGTTTCTTGGTAAATTCTATCATATGTGTATGTAAGTGGAGCTGTGAATTGGGAAGGGGGGGTGGGGGGGATGCCTGCCTCCCCACACACACACACTCTGTCCGTTGTTTCGCGTTACAGCTAACATGTGTTTCTTGAATACCTTATTACATTTCAAATGCCCTCTGCTGGTTTGCCACCTTGAAGTGATATTTTGGAAAGTGTGTGGAGTATATAAATCAATCCCTTGAGAGGCCACTAGGATTAAACAAGTGGGATCTAGTTTCCTGATCCCCCCCAACACATATTCCCACACCCCCATTACCTTTCTTCTACCAGCTGATTGATTGAGGATTTTACATTCTTGAGATTGTATATGACAAATAGGATCTGGGTATTCAGTGTTGATTTTAGAGTAAGCATTTACTAGTGTACTAGCAATAAATAATCAGATACAAAAATAAACAGTGCCATGCTCCTGAAGATCTCTTAGAAGTTCTTATGCTTTGCCAAGCTTGGAAGCTTTATCAGAGAACTCATTTTAATCAGTGCTGCTGCACAAATGTATTAAAAATGTATGTAGAGCTTTGTGGCCTTACAGGTGCTTTGATGGAACAGACAGTTAGCCCTTGTTTTTTTTTCTATTGGTTGGTTATATTTTTCAGCAATTAACTTGATAAAAGAAAAACGCACATTTTTTGAAGGGAAATTGTTTTATGATTCTCAGATCAATCTGATCTCTAAAGTGCAATTTCAGTCAGAATTTAAAAAGTATGTACATATTTAAGAGCTGGTAAGAAACTGCTTGTGATGAATATGCTCCTCATCTGCTCCGAGTATCTTCACTAAATTGCTTGTGATGAACATGCTTCTCATCTGCTCCGAGCATCTTCACTAAACTGCTTGTGATGAACATGCTTCTCATCTGCTCCGAGCATCTTCACTAAACTGCTTGAGATGAACATGCTTCTCATCTGCTCCGAGCATCTTCACTAAACTGCTTGTGATGACCATGCTTCTCATCTGCTCCGAGTATCTTCACTAAACTGCTTGTGATGAACATGCTTCTCATCTGCTCCGAGCATCTTCACTAAACTGCTTGTGATGAACATGCTTCTCATCTGCTCCGAGCATCTTCACTAAACTGCTTGTGATGAACATGCTTCTCATCTGCTCCGAGCATCTTCACTAAACTGCTTGTGATGAACATGCTTCTCATCTGCTCCGAGCATCTTCACTAAACTGCTTGTGATGACCATGCTTCTCATCTGCTCCGAGCATCTTCACTAAACTGCTTGAGATGAACATGCTTCTCATCTGCTCCGAGCATCTTCACTAAACTGCTTGTGATGAACATGCTTCTCATCTGCTCCGAGCATCTTCACTAAACTGCTTGTGATGACCATGCTTCTCATCTGCTCCGAGCATCTTCACTAAACTGCTTGAGATGAACATGCTTCTCATCTGCTCCGAGCATCTTCACAAAACTGCTTGTGATGAATATGCTTCTCATCTGCTCCGAGCATCTTCACTAAAGTGTTTGTTCTTGCTTTATTAGAACCAATTATTTAACTAAATCCAGCAAGTGTTGTTTTCATGATCCTTGTATTAAAATTAAGATTGCATTTCATATTGTTCATCTTTCTCCATAAATATTGCTTTAACCTTCCCAGAAGAGCAAAAATGGGCTGGAGTACCTTTGGAAGATTAAGCATGGTTCTGAAAGGGAAACTACCCTGATGCTCTTTGAGTAATGATTGCTGCCGATGTTGGGGAGGCCTTCATCCAGCAGTGGATTGAATAAGGCTGATGATGATGATGATTATGATATATATATATATATATATATATATATATATATATATATATATATATATATATATATATATATATACACACACACACACACAGTGGCTCTCAAAAGTATTCACCCCCCTTAGACTTTTCCACCTTTTATTGTGTTACAACATGGAATCAAAATGGATTTAATTAGGAGTTTTTGCCACTGAGCAACACAAAAAAGTCCATAATGTCAAAGTGAAACATAAAATCAACAAATTGTTTTAAATGAATTACCAATATAAAACAGAAAATAATTGATTGCATAAATATTCACCTCTTTTGCTATGACACACCTAAATAAGCTCTGGTGCTAGTTGAATGGAGTCTACCTGTGTGCAATTAAGGTGCTTCAGATGATTTCAGGTTAAACACACCTGTCTCTGGGAGGTCCCACAGTTGGTTACTACATTTCCTAACAAAAACTACATCATGAAGATGAAGGAACATTCAAAGCAAATCCGGAATAAGGTTCTTCAAAAGCACCAATCAGGGGTAGGATATAAGAACATTTCCAAGGCATTGAATATACCCCGGAGCACAGTAAAGTCCATTATTACGAAATGGAGAGAACATGGCACAACTGTGAATCCGTCTAGAACAGACCGTCCTCAAAAAATGAGTATCCGGGGGAGAAGGGCACTAGTCTAGGAGGCCACCAAGAGGCCTATGGCAATTCTAAAGGAGTTACAGTCTTCCACGACTGAGCTGGGAGACACTGTGCATACGGCAACAATAGCCTGGGTGCTTCACAAAACTGGCCTTTATGAGAGAGTGGCAAAAAAAGCCATTATTGAAAAAAACTCGCATCATATCTCGGCTAGTTTGCTAGAAGGCATGTGGGAGACTCTGAGACCAAGTGGAAGAATATTCTATGGTCTGATGAGACCAAAATAATGCTTTTGGCCTCAACGCTAAGCGAGCGGTATGTTTGGCGCAAGCCTAACACTACACATCATCCTGGGAACACCATCCATACCGTGAATCATGGTGGTGGCAGCATCATGTTATGGGGATGCTTTTTCTGCGTCAGAGCCTGGAAAGCTTGTGAAGATAGAGGGCAAAATGGATGCAGCATTACAGAGAAATCCTGGAGGAAAACCTGCTGAAGACTGCAAGAGACCTGGGACTTGGGAGAAGATTCATCTTCCAGCAGGACAATGACCCCAAACATACAGCCAAAGCCACACTGGAGTGGCTTATAAACAAAAAGGTCAACGTCCTGGAGTGGCTCAGTTAAAGCTGAAGACAATATTGCAATATATATTGTGATACATATTGGGATTCAACACTAAATGCTGCTGATGTAGATCCTGTGAAGTATGTGCATGTGTTCCCAATTTGAAAAATAGAAAAACAGTGCTGGTTTGAAAGCTATTTCAAATAATCTAAAACATTGATTTTTTAATGTCATTTTTAAAATGCTATTATAAATAATATCTTTATTTTAATTTTATATTAAACAAAAGCGGATCCTATGACTGACCATAAACACTAAAGCTGCTTTATATATCAGTCAGTGCAGAGACCCAGGGTTTGGATTAAATGACTGACCTTGCTTTTAAGATTTAATGTAAATTATAAATGCATAAATAAGTGCTACAGATTTATTTAATAAATACTGATAAGTAATATTATAAACTATGTATTTATGTATCTGCTTTGCTTGTTTTTACTCACAACTTACAGTACCAGAACCGCTGTATTTTTTTTAATCTGATGAGATCAAATGCAGTAGAGCCAGGGGCAAAAAAGATATTCAGAATGTAGTGTAAAATTACATTATCCAGAACTGTCAGCAGATAGTCTTTAAAAATAAATGTAAAAACAGTTAAAATTGCACTGATACAGTTCTTAAATTGGTGATGAATAAAAATTAACTGAGAGTTTGTGTAATCCCTAATTTTGTTGGATGCAGAGCTGAGGGGTGAGGATGTGATATACTGTACAGGGCATTGTGGTGATTGAAGACAGGGGAAGGACATGATATGTATACAAAACATTGTGGCGATTTGAAGTTCTGCGCTGGAGATGACCTCATAATCGAAAGGAATAGAAAAAAACATGCATGATAAACAGTAAAAAAATAACCAAACCATCAAAGACAATATTTACCCACTAGATGCTTTCAAAACAAGCCAAATTTGGCTGTAAAACCGACAATCTGGCAGCACTGATCAACAGGGGAGTAGCCTATTAAATGTTACCTCAAGTTCAATGTACAAATAAAATGTCGGTTCGTAAAATTTGTTTTAGAAAAATCAGTATTTTAATTGCCGTTCTGGTACTACACCACTGTATGTAAGGTTGGTGGTACCGCCAGTATATTTTACTTCAGCCTTGCATAAACAACATACCGCAATATTTAATGCTATACAGGCATCCTTTTTAGTATATATTTTTTTTTTTATTAGGAAGTGATTCCACACATATGACTGTGGTCTGTTGACTGTAGGGGTGCTCAAAGCCCGAGAGAAAGATAAATTTGGCCGGAGGTCTCGTCCGCGGGTGCCCGATGGCTACCTGCGTGAGGCTAGCTGGAAATACATGAACAGATACATGCGTTCCAGTGCCACAGATAGGACGTGGCTGTGGGCCGCCTCCCCCCCAAAAGAGGAGGCTGCCAAACCATGAATGGAGAATAATAATAATAAATAATTAACGCACCCCACAATTGGTGAGATAAAATTGGCCGGCGGCCTCATTCGTGGGTGCCCGATGGCTACCTGCATGAAGCCAGCTAGAAAAACACGAACATTTACATGCATCCCAGTGCCGCAGATAAGAAGTGGCTAAGCCACCTCTCCCCGAAAAGATGAGGCCGCAAAACCATGAATGAATAATAATAAATAATTAACGCTCTCCACAGTGGCACTCTGCCACCTAACCCCCAGATATTGAATTTAATGAAAATCAGCAGCTGAGACACGGCCCGTCCCCCAATGGGTGACTGCACCGGGCGAGAGAGCCTGACCACGCACCCCGCAGAACTAAATACGAACCGCTTAGCACTCACATATTTTTAATTTCTAGGAGGAAACCTCAGGGAATCTATGGTTGAGGGCTGCCCTTCCGCCAGGCTCTAAGCGGTCAATCCCGTTTCAGCTACCCAGCACTTGACTGAGCAGCCGAAACAAAAAGAAGCGACAAGAATGAAGAAAGAGCTTTTATGTGCTTGCTGATGACACATTGGTTAGGGGCGGAATCTCCTTCCAGAAAAGCAACCAACCAGTTCTTTCAAAACTGCACCTTTTTAGGCCTATATAGCGAATGGAAGTACACAATAGGTCAGATTAATGTTGTCATCTGGGAGTGGAGACCAAAACTCAGAAAGACTTCTAGTCGAAACGTGTCAAAGGATTTTTGTAAGTTTCTGTTAGTATAACTATTGCAGATTATTTAGCACAAGTTGTTGTGAGTATCAGAATGCCTGTCCATTATCTTTAACACTTACACTGTCAAACCGCTTTTCTGATTATGGTAAAAATTATATATGGAGGCAATCATGTGCCTGTCTGTCCGTATGTCTCACTGTTCCATGTTCAGTGGATGCAGGTTGCTGTGGTACACTTTTTCATGATATGGATGGCTGTAATATGTATTCACAGCAGGGGGGTGTTTGTTTCTGACATGCTTGCAAAGAATGAAGTTAAAGAATACCACACTTGGCACTGTTCCGTTTCCTTTATTGTAGCAACAGACGCACTGCATCGTTTAACTAATGTTCCCAGAGATTTACAGATGTGATGAATGAAGTACAGTTTT
Source organism: Polyodon spathula (assembly GCF_017654505.1). Classification (NCBI taxonomy): domain Eukaryota; kingdom Metazoa; phylum Chordata; class Actinopteri; order Acipenseriformes; family Polyodontidae; genus Polyodon; species Polyodon spathula. The sequence continues at coordinate 17,416,726 of NC_054541.1, read as the reverse complement.
CAGTCTGGCAGTGAGGTTGGGTGCCTGATTGTGTCCTTGTTTGGTAAATGCAGTGTTTTTGCCTCGACTTGCTCATAGTGTGCTGTTGATGTAATACAACTACAAACGGCTCTTGGGTGAATTATTCTCTTTAAAAAGGCATCATTAATAAAGAATTACAAATTAATATTCCGTGCTCTTTTAAACCCTATGAAAGAAATTTTAGAAAGACTTCAAAGTACAAACCTGAGTGAACTTGCCAGAAGACACCAGGATTAATACAATTATAATCATTGTTCACACTGCTGTGGGGGGAAGAAAGAAAAAAAAAAAAAAAACGTTCACCAAAAAGCATTGAAAGGCACCAAATGTACAACAAGGTTCCCCAAAAAGACAGTGTGGCCCTGGAGACATTCCATCAGAGAGCAAGCAGACTAATGACAGGGCTTATGTAAGATTATAGATAGGGGCTTGATAACAGGAATGTATTTGTTTTGAGCCAACTTGGAGTTTTCATTGCAACACGGGGATGCAAATAAGACTCCCCTTGCATAGCAGTTTGATTCATTCGTATTTTTACTATGACTTTAAGCATGTTACCCTTACGTTGTTTGTAATCAAGCATGTTCTGCTATGCAGTAGGTGTTTTATTTCCATCCCTTAAACATCATAAAACCTGTTTCAGAGGCTTTGCCATCCTAATGTGAAAACTTTAGATTTACTCTTTGTGTCTGATCTGCTGCATTTAACTGTGCTTGACAGAGTGGGGCAGATACTGGGAGCACAATAAGGACCCATAGTAGTTGTCTTATTTCTAACTTGCTTGTAGTGAATCAGAAAGACCTGTATTGATCTAGTACTGTAAATCTTTGACCCACTGCGTCCTTATTGAAGGATTGCACCGATCGTGCGGGTCATATATGACTGACATCCAACTTTAGCATTAGCCCACTCAGTCAGCCACATATTTCTGTCCCTGACCAGATACAAGCAGAAAATCACATTAAGTGGTAAAGCGTAGTAAACATATGGCACCTTTAACAGGTTTGATAATGTTTCAGTGAAGAAATCCAAGTCAAAACAAACACTTTCTTCTAAAACAAATGAGTTATTTTTCACAATATTTTGGTCACACTAATTAGATCAAGTCTTAATAATAGTTCTACCACCAACAATTACAAATAGTGATGTAGCAAAATCCTTATGGCCTCATCGTAGAGAAACACCAGACTCCATCAATTCCACAGGGACACACAACACCCCCTGCCTGGCGGATGGTACCCTTTAATTTTTGTCAAAAAAAAAAAAATACATTAAATGAAATCCACTGTAGCAGCAGGGCCAACTGGAAGGAAAATCTAATGGAAAAGCCATGCTGTTTTGAATTTGACCAATAGGGTTGGAACGAAGGTTACTGCACGTTTACTTTGCCCTGTGCTGCTCTATATAACACATTGACTGACATTATTTGAATTGGCAACTGCAGTTCGCAATTAGGAATCCTGAACGTCAGTTAAGCAGGAACCGCTAGCAAAGCCACCCCCTGGCTTCCAGGCAGCAGGGAAGGAGATCAGAGGAAACCGTATCTGCCGAACAAGCTGGAAAGCAGTAAGAGGTCAGAGTGCAAGCGACACACCCTGGGACTCATGCCTGGCTTCCATGGAGCTTCAGAACGTATCTAATCTCACTCCCAGCCAGGTAGCAACTTTTACACTCTAAATACCCTATTTCATTTTGGATGCAGTCACTTTTTTAAAGGAGAAAAAATGCATTTGTGCTTGAAGTAGTGCTGTAAAGTTGCTGCAACTCAAGATACTGCAGTTTTTGAAATTGGAACCGTGAATTCCTGGCATGAGAGAACGGGCTTTTCAGTATGTTGGTGCTGTGACAAGACGCGGTTGCAAAAAGCAAACAGGTGCTGCAAATTAGAACCCTGTACAAAACTGTGATTTTTTTTTAAAGAAAAACATTTTTCTTTTCTTTAAAACTTATAGTATTTTTATCTCACGATAGAACCCTAATTAGGGGGCAGTAGCTTCTGTCTTGAAGACATTAAGAAATACTTAAAACATTTGCCACTGAAGTTTCCTTTAGTATTTGTATTTATTTTTTATTGTTATTTTAAACATGTTAAATGAATTTATTTGCCAATGTTGTGCTTTCCCTCGGTTTTAAAGTTAGACATTCTGGGCCTCATTCACTTAACAGCGGTAAATGAATGTAATTACTGCATGGCAGGGGAAACGCACGGAATTCAACACGCAGAATTATGCATGAGGTTTAGACACAGTGTTATAGTGTATATATAAGGACACTCGAAAGAAAAAGTTAGTGCACTATTGTTCTGAGTTTGTCACAACTATTTGTTTGTTCAACTTGATCTCCCGCTAATATACTGTATTTTGCAAAAATTATATAAATCAATTAAAAGTTCACTCTTTACAATTCAAAAGGTGTTTGGCAAAATGTCGCTTTTTTAATATTAGATGCCATGTGATTGTTTGTATTTATGACTGCACCTCAACTCTCACTCTGTGTACATTCATTTATTGGACATTTACAGTTTCTTTTGTATATTTTAAACCTATTTTAAGCATAGCCTGCTTAAATATCACAAGTACATAGTGAGTATATAAATATATTAACATAGTCAAAAGTGTTGCATATACACCTGCCTCGTAATCTTCAATTTCCCCGCACTGTCTGAGGATGTACGAGTACATTGTAACATTGGAACTCTAGTCACTATTGGAACAATCTTTAAAAATGAAACAAATTTTTGCTGGAAACAAGAGTCCTTTTAAAATGGTCTGTGTTGGCTGCAAAAAAAATTACAAGCAGACAAAATACATTTTTTAAAAACAACCTTGAATGACATATTCAGAAACATTGTCGAGTTTTGTGAACCTTTAAAACATATGTTGAACATTAATTGCAATGAGCGTATAACTCCCATAGACTATTTTGCTGCCTTTAATCCCAAAATATTAAACACAGGAGAAATGTTAACTGCCAAACTGAAATGACAAAACCGAAGCTTTTGTGTTTTTCTTTATAAATGACTCTTTTTAAGGAGACGCTCCACAATTTTTCATTAAAAAAATGTCTTAATATTTAATTGACCAGCCATTGTATTGGTATGTTTGCTGCATAAAGGCTACTAATTCGAACGTGATGACATTATGTGTTTCTCCACCTTCTGTGCTGTTTTTAGGGACTTCCTCACGGTATTTTGTGACGTGATTTACATACATTTCCACACGTTATTCATTATATTTAATTGCTTAAACGCTGTACTTTTTTTGCATGCTTTTTTTCCACGCGCTAGGTTGCCTGTCACTGGTTAGTGAATAGAGCAGTTGCAGAAAGCATGCAGTAAAGGGGCTTACTGCGTGCAAAACACGGTACGCTCTATCTGAATATTCCGCAGTCATCAACCATATGGTAGTTCCATGCATTGCAGCTTCCTGATTGGTGGATGAAAGTTTTCTAAACTGTCTCATATATTCTTTCCTTGCTTTCTGCTTTATAGAGCAATGCTTATGAAACAACACTACAGCAGCCTGGTAAAACTACATTGCTGACATTAAGTATTACCACACAACACATAATTGATTATTTCATGAACTCTTCAAACAGATTTTTTTTCTAATAAATGCGTCTGTACTTCGTAAAAACGGAATATCATGTTCCTGGTTATCCCCCTGGCGTGGTGCACACTAAACCTGGCTGAGACACACACTGGATTCTGAGAGATTTTCATTCCTTTTTTTTTTTCTTCTGACATGACCTGCCTGTGATAAACTGCAGCAATGTCACGCAGTCTCTGTGCCATATGGTTTATGTTTCAAAGGCACACAAACCTGCCTAGTTGGCACATAGCTGTAACCTTAAACCGTAACAAGGCAGATGTTTGGTTAAAAACTACCTACAAAATATGCAGGAGTTGAGAGACTGGGTGAAAGGCTGGAAAGGGTGTCTTTGAATCACGCAGTGCTGGCCACCTTTTCTGCAGTATCCTGTATCCAAATACTTAAGCAAATAAAATAGCAACAGTTACATCAGGTCTCAAACCAGTAACGTGCATAACGTTACAGGTGCGCAGTTTCATCAAATTACACTGCCAAGCCAGATCTTAGGACCATGGGTCCCTTGATTACTCTAGAAGGCTGAATGAATGTTTTAGTCTACTTAAGCATCGTAGGGGTTCAAGTGCACCCAACAATGCTGTGCTTGTACCCTGATGACAATGGCTACTTTCATGCCCCCCTCCACTGCACAAGAACTGTGGGTGAATGGTTTGAGTAGAGTGACTTCAGAAATGTTCCGTGGCCATCTCAATCCCCGGGTCTGAATCCAGTTGGCCATTGCACATTTGTCCTCACGGTCCTCTGCCAAGCTGTTTGCACCAGTTGCATGAAATATTGATGAAAGAATAGATGAACATCCTTGGAGACACCTTCCAGAACCTCATGGAGTCTTTGCCTTGTCGGTTCTCAAGATAAAGAATGGATTGCATAACTTTCAGGAAGTTTGTTGAAGTTTAACCTCCTAGGTCATTTCTCCTTTGCAGTGTCTTTGGGGTGAAAGTATGTCAGTCAATAGGGGAAGCGTCAGGTTGAATCATGATAGGAAAGAAGCCATTGAGGGGGTGGGGACAGTTTCAAGTGCAAGACTCCCTGAAAGCTTACAAACAGAATTCTTTAACCCAATGAAGTGATCACGGTTTCAAATTGAAATAAGTACACATCCAAGACCTACAGTATATATAGCAAAGGGAAATGCAGGGCCCTATTTTAATGTCTGTCCAATGCACTACGGTTTGCTGTATTGCAGTGCAGCTGCAATGAGGTTCTGCTTTCAACAAAGCGATATCCCAGACACCTACAGTGCAGTCTTGCAACTCCCCAGCAGGACAACTGTTCTATAGACCAAGTCCCCAAAACAGCATGTTGGAGATTGGCATCACTGTGTCCAGGTAGCCTGAGGCAGGATGTGAGGCCGTGTGCATTCTCCTGCTCAAAAGCTGTGTAATAATGAGCACTAGGCAGCGCTGTCACGACCTGTTACCATGCCTACCGGCCTGTTTCTGTTCCTCACATATCAGGTGTGAATTACATTGCTAAAGCCCTGAGCTTTCATTGGGGCTCAATAAACCAGCCACGAGGGACTGACGCAACAGGGTAAGATTTAATATATTTGCAGTCATTTAATTGGCCCTGAACAGGGACTTCATAAGAGTGGGGGGAGTGCTTACTCTCCACATTAAAAACAGTGAACATTACCAGCCTTTACTTATTGAGTGACACCATCCTTAATTTAAAATATTAAGGGCTGTATGCTCCTCTAACTCACATGAGGCTCTCTGGACTAACGTCAAACCATGGAAGTCATTGACTCTGCAGTGGCCACAACACTATTGAGTCACCCTTTCATTTTGTATACAGTGCATCATAGCTGGATTCAGTTTCATTGCGTCTACTGCTGGAGTATTCTGTGTTTTTACGGTCCTAGATCTGCCCTGATTTTGCACTGCCTTATCTTCACCAAACCTTTATCATACAGGTCTAGCTCCCTGTAGATGATTCGGATTACCTTTGGCCCTTATCCCATTATCTGCAGCTATTATGAGATTATGATACCCTCTGTATGACCTTCTTATTGTCCATTTCTTGTACACTCCTGAAATTGCATCTGTATTAAATATCTTGACAGGTTTTTGATTGGCTTGATGCAGGCATATTTTCAAACTATTAACTCCAGTGTTGACTTAACTTCTATTTTTTGAAAGGAGTAAAATGCTTAGTTTTACAAAGCTATAGCCTGGCAACTAAGTAATATAATTCAAGAGCTGTGAATCCCAATCAGGTTTTATTTCTCCTTTTTTGGAGTTCCTGTGATATTTTCTTTTTTAAAACTGGATAAAACATATTTAAAAAAAGAATTGCTTGACTACTGTAAATCACTGATCGTTTACTTTAGTTACATGAAATATGTTTCCAAAATATGAATAGCCATCATTCCTATATGTATAAGAATAAATAAATATCGACAAAAACACACATTTGTTGTTCTTATCATGAGGGTGCCAATACATACGCTGCCCTAGGTGGGGTTTTCATTTATTGGTATTATTAAAACACTCCTAAATGTAATCCATCGCTTTCAATTTATTGTTGCAATTTGTTATCAAAGTCCAGATTTCTTATATACTGATGCACAATGAAAATACAAGAGTCTGCGTTTTACATCAGTTGCTCATTGGCCACTGTGGCAGGAAATGGCTTTGCAGTGACGTCAGGCCAGAAGGCGGAACAACCACAGACAGGCAGGTACTGCAGTTCAAAGGCATGGCGTGCACATACATAATCTTATTTACATTTTAAATAGTGAGCAGGTAGGTTTGTTGATTGTTTGAGTAGTATTATTCCTTGGGATAGCAAAATACTGATCTCAAGTCGTGTGATTTGATAAAAACTGCAGGTGCTCAGTGTTTGGTATTTGAGTTGAGTTAAAATTGTCAAAGTGAGTTGATTAAGAATCTGTATAAATAGCCATTCAAAAAGACATGATTTTAATTAACGCAAGAACAGCAAAAAATACCACCGTGCCCCACTTGAGTAATAAAGATCGCGTGGTTGCTATCAGCATGATTGAAGGCGGCCTGTCTGTGAGAGAAGTTGCCTGGAGAATGAGATGTTTTGCTTCAACAATCAGCAGACTAGTCCAGAGAAACCAGGAAACCAGCTCTGTGAGGGACAGGCAAAGTCCTGGAAGGCAGAGGGTCACTACACTGGCCCAGGACCGTCACACCTGACTGATCCATCTGCATAATCGTTTTCAGACTGCAGTGGCTACAGCATGGGAAATTCCAGGAAGAAATAACCAGCGCATCAACAGAATGACTGTAACTCGCAGTCTGCATGAAAATGAATTGCATACTCGTAGGCCGTTCAGGGGTAACATGTTCACAGCTGAGAGGTGAAATTACTGTCTTCTGTCAGCTAGAGAACATCTGAGGTGGCAGCAGAGAGAGTGGTTTATTCACCAATGAATGCCCTTTTGTCCTTGACAGACGGAAGAGAATGTGTGTGGAGACCTTGTGGTGAGCATTATGCTGACTGTTGCGTTTTTAAAGCAAACTGGTGGGGTGGTGGAAGTGTGATGATATGGGGAGGAATCTCTTAACACAAGAACGCCTTTGTTGCAGATTGAGGGCAACGTTACTGCTCAGCAATACAATGAAGTCCTTGAGGCAACAGTTTTTCAGTTCCTGCAGGCCAATCCAGAAGTGTTGATTTTTCAGCAGGACAATGCAAGACCACACAGTGTTAGGATTATAATTGCACTACTTCAAGAAAACAATGTCGAGGTCTTGCCGTGGCCAGCTTTTTCTCCTGGCCTGAGTCCAATAGAACATCTGTGGGACCAAATTGCTATCCAGTGCCATCCACATGAGATAACTGCAACCAGCCAACCTTCGCCAGCTAGCTGCAGCTGCACAGAATAAGTGGCGGAACATCCCACAACAGTCTATCCAGAGGCTGATCAGGTTTGTGTATCAACGCTGCCAGGATTGTGTTAATGCTCAGGGAGGTCATACCTGATACTAACTTTGTAATGTTTTCATTTTGACAGTGTGTCACATTTCATACTGAAAACTTTCTTTTGTGCATCAGTATATAATAGACCTAGTATATTATCCAAGAAGTGGTAGAGATCTGTAAGATATAACCTTATTTGGTCACATTGTGATCTAATCTTTAGCACATTTAAGTATTTGTTCCTGTGTCTTTGGAAACTCCAGGGGATTTCAGCTGAGACAGTAAATAAGCAGCACAGCCAGTGCTGTTCGTGTTTTGTTGTTGTGGAAATGGGTTGAATGTCTTTGAAAAGCTACGTTCTGTTTAGATTCAGAGAAGGAGTGCAAGTGAGTTTAGGACAGCAGGATCCAGGAAAGGGGACCAGGCTGCTGAAGAACAGCACTGTACCTGTGTGAAGACTAGGAACAAGTACTCTCAGAACAGCACTGTACCTCTGTGAAGACCAGGAACAAGTACTCTCAGAACAGCACTGTACCTCTGTGAAGACCAGGAACAAGTGCTTTAAGAACAGCACTGTACCTCTGTGAAGACCAGTAACAAGTACTCCCAGAACAGCACTGTACCTCTGTGAAGACCAGGAACAAGTACTCCCAGAACAGCACTGTACCTCTGTGAAGATATGAACAAGTACTCTCAGAACAGCACTGTACCTCTGTGAAGACCAGGAACAAATACTCTCAGAACAGCATTGTACCTCTGTGAAGACCAGGAACAAGTACTCCCAGAACAGCACTGTACCTCTGTGAAGATCAGGAACAAGTACTCCCAGAACAGCACTGTACCTCTGTGAAGACCAGGAACAAGTACTCCCAGAACAGCACTGTACCTCTGTGAAGATATGAACAAGTACTCTCAGAACAGCATTGTACCTCTGTGAAGACCAGGAACAAGTACTCCCAGAACAGCACTGTACCTCTGTGAAGATATGAACAAGTACTCTCAGAACAGCACTGTACCTCTGTGAAGACCAGGAACAAGTACTCTCAGAACAGCACTGTACCTCTGTGAAGACCAGGAACAAGTACTCTCAGAACAGCATTGTACCTCTGTGAAGACCAGGAACAAGTACTCCCAGAACAGCACTGTACCTCTGTGAAGACCAGGAACAAGTACTCCCAGAACAGCACTGTACCTCTGTGAAGACCAGGAACAAGTACTCCCAGAACAGCACTGTACCTCTGTGAAGACCAGGAACAAGTACTCTCAGAACAGCACTGTACCTCTGTGAAGACCAGGAACAAGTACTCTCAGAACAGCATTGTACCTCTGTGAAGACCAGGAACAAGTACTCCCAGAACAGCACTGTACCTCTGTGAAGACCAGGAACAAGTACTCCCAGAACAGCACTGTACCTCTGTGAAGACTAGGAACAAGTACTCCCAGGTTTGAATGCCCAGAAGAAAGTTATTCCTTTGTATTTTACTTCAAAGTCTCATATCTGACTTGTTTATTGTAAATCGAATCTATACGATTCCTAAAATGACAAAGTAACAACATGCAACCAAGTGATCTTCACAGAGCTCTCAAGACAACTGTGCTGTACATTCCGATCTGTGTATATAATTAAATATTCAGTATAGTGAGAGGGGCTTTCATGTTTCAGCAGTGTTTGTCAGTGATGGGTAGTGCTGTGCTACAAACTTGTCCCCTGTGATAAAAAGAAACTGAGCATCAGCATCGGAGGAAACCATTTCCAGGATGCGTCACCTCGGATTGTCCTTTGATCCTTCACCAGGGCAGTAAGATTGAGTGTAGTGCGGTACACAGGCTGCAGAAGAAGAATGTTTCTGTGTGCAAGACAGCAGATCCAACTGACTTTGATCGAGAAGCTGATTGTTGACAGGTTCTTTCTCATGGAAAACTGCACAGACAGTTAAATCTAACTTAACACACGTCCAGGTGCACAGCTTTATTTTGTGAGTTTCAGTAAAACACTTGATCAATGAATTGCCTTGGTGCCCTAGTTCAAGCTTCATCTACCTAATGATTATTGCTAGAATAAAGCTCTTCCATTCATATTTGTAGATGCATATATTACTATGTATAATACACATGATTGCATGGTTAATTTTGAAGGCTTTTGTGGCAGGTCTACCCATTATCATCTGTCTGATGAATTGGTTGCTGACTGCGCCACTAGTATTCAGTAGTGCTGCATACACTGCTTGAAGTGCATTCGGTGACAAAAATGACCCTATTCATATTCGTTCCTATAACAGAGTTTTACGTCACTGTATCAAAAGATATAATGCAAAGAAAACCAATGCATAAATAAAATAATAAAAAAACAAACATTCTACTGTACTGTAGACTTTATCTCTTTTCTTTAATAGATACATTGATGGGGTACTGGGTTTATTTATGTTACTATAGTATGCTATGAATTACGCATTTGTTTTCCAGCAATTCAAGGTTAAAGAGTGTTGGACTATCCATTTACATTTTGAACATAAAAATCCCAGCCCTGGTGCTAAGCGCAACCCATTCCCACTCCAGTGCACCCGGTTATACAGGCTTCCTGTCTGCTGGGTTTTGGATTCTCAAAAAATGTTCCCCACTCTGCACCCCTCACTACCTGGAACTGTTAGCCGTCCTCTTCCAGTCAGTGGCTATTAAAGTCATGATGAGATTAATTTTAATTCATCCATGTGTTCCTGCATAAGTCGTTTTTGCCCTCCCAGTGCGTACTATATGCAGACTAGCTGGAGCTAGTCGTTCAAATTATTAGCTACGGTGTTTCATTTCAAAAGAAGAGAAATCCAAACAGGGGAGATCAACCATCACATTTATATTAATCTGGCCTAGTGGGAAATAAATGCAACAGAAGAATGAAGACATCACCACAGCAGTAAATAGTCTCTTTCATTAATCAGATTGCTAATGCTTTGTTATCCCTGATGAAAGGAGGTGCTAGTAAATCTGTTTTGCGTGCCACACAATTCCTCATATCTGCTTATCCAGCTGTAATGACACCTGCTAAGGGCATTCCTTAGTAAAGGTATTTTTTGGATCATGGGAACCACTCTGCCTAATATGGTGCAACTTTGCAGGAACATATGTTGCTAGAAGTTAGGTGACCTAGGGGGCTCCCGAGTGGTGCATCCAGTAACGGCGCTCCCTGTGGAGTGCAGGATGCACCTCATAGTCTGGACGTCGTCGAGTCCAGGCTATACCTTTGCCGACCAAGGACGGGAGCTCCCAGGGGGCAGTGCACAATTGGCCGTGCTAGGTCGGCCAGGGTGTCCTTGGCTCAACGCGCACCAGTGACCCCTGTGGTCTTCGCACCTCCGGAGGCAGCACAGGGGTGGGCTGAGCTAAAAAAAAAAAAAATAATAATTGGACACTTTTTATGCTACTGACAGCTTATTGTCTGAGTTATTGAAGGCTGTATCATAGCAACCACTTGTCTGGTTTTGATTAAACTTTGCATTTAAAGTGTATATTACAAATAAACATTGTTTTAATTAAAATTGCAATAGAAGAAATGTAAAGTCAAAGTGTGTTGTTATTATTTATTTATTTATTTCTTAGCAAATGTCTCATCCAGGGCGACATACAATTATTACAAAATATCACAGAACAAAATATCACACACACACGATATACAGAATATCATGTTACAGAGTATCATATTACAGATGAGAGCAGTTGTAAAGTACAGTAAAATCAGTAGCAAAAATATCAAATTCAAATATGAGCAAAAAATAGAGAATACAGTAAATCATTCCATGTAAGAGCGATTTCAACTAAGAGCAGTTAACTTATATAAAAAAATATTTGCTTATACTAGTAAAGTCCAGAATGAGCACGTAATAAGTACGATGAATGGATGAGAATGTGAATGCGGATACCTATAATAGTAAAGGTAGTAGTTATAATTAAGAGCAGTAGAATACAGCAAGGTACAGAGCAGTTCAGTGCAAGTACTGGTACAGTTGTGTGCCATATAGTCTAGTATAGTCGAGTTGTAAGGTTTACAGATGCTGTCTGAACAGGTGTGTCTTCTTACTGTACACTGGAAAGAGATATCCAGACAGGTTTTATTGCCGTTTTCTCAAAAAACCCTTTTAAGGTATGTCTCAAGTACATCTTGATAGTATTGCAACAGCATAACTCATTGACTAAATAAACAGCAGTCATCACAGATCATTGTGAACACACTCGTGAAGTCCTATGGTCACACAGTGTTGAGTTGACTCAGCTGAGACACAGGTCTGCAGTGAGATTCACTGTCCCACACGGGTCACAAGATTTACAGCCAGTTTGTTCCTGGCTCGTCCCCTTTCCTCCTTGAAGTCGTCAATCACTGTTGCCCGGTAGAGAGCAGCAGTGCAGTGCACCACTCCAATACCTAATTGTCTTACCATATCAACTAACCATTACAGATTTAATTCTTCTTTTTTTTTTTTTTTTTTTTTTTATCAGTTGTTGATCGTTTTTATTATGCTAGCCCCAAAGAAGCATTTGTCAGGCAATTAATGACCATGTAAACATACTGTATTTTGAGTTTTTAACTCTCAGGTTTTGGGATTTCGGGTTTTGGTTTGCTATTTGTGCATACGCAATATTTAGAAGTTTGAGGTTTTCACTTTCGAATCTAAACATTCAAAACACAATTCATTAAGTGAAATATTGAATTGAGGCTTGAATAATAAAAGTTTATTCAGTTTTTCAGTTAGGAGCCTTCAAATTTTGGATTCAAATGCTGACAGTAACCTCACTCCATTTTGCTCCCCACTGTGCCAGCTAATGTGACTGGGCTTATTGTTTTAATCGTCTTCCAAAACTGTGTTCTGAACCAGAAAGTTCTCTGAAGTTGGCTTGCATCTGATTTACTTCTGGATTCCGGCCCCCTTTATAAAGATTGTTATCAGATCCTCACCATGATTAATGTCCTAAGGAAGCTAGCGGTCAGACGGCTCTTCTATTCGACGTGTCTTTTTTTTTTTTTACAGTGACAAAGGAATGCAAGACTGTACGGCAGAGATTACAAAGAATGAGATTACTATAGAGGTTCATTCTGATGCAGAGGCTGGGCTATTGAATACTGAAGTTTTACTGCTGTACAACAAGCGAAGAAATTCATAGCAAAGGGTATAGGACACATGGGAAAGCACAGGCAGACATGCTGAATTACTGGAAACTAATGTAAGGCGTGCTCAAACCCATGGTAAAAATGGGCAAAAGCATAGTGCAGTGCTCCCCATTATAAGACACCCCTTTATACTGCAGAACAGGTTATAAGGTGCTACAATCGTGGCTCTCATTTGCCACATAATGCCATTACACTTGTAACACACATGCACTGGTATTCTTGTTCTAAGGCGGAACACAAATTCCATGGTCTCTTAGGTATGGCTCCTGACTGTAATGTTATAAAGGGGGAGCACTGTATAAGCAAAATGACTGTGTAAATATACAGTGCCGTGAAAGAGTATTTGCCCCCTGTCTGATTTTCTGCATTTATGCACATTTTTCACATTGAATTTGTTCAGATCTTTTTGTGGGTTGTAGTAGTATATAGAGGGAGTCTGAGAGAAAAGAATACACCAAAGTTTGGTGCATCTTTGTTTGGTGTGCAAGATAATCAAACATGCAATCTTTAGGTGTGAAAAAGTTATTGCCCCCCTAGTTAACTCAACTCAATTAAAGGGATAATTAGGGTCAACTGCTTGAATACTTTTGTTAACAATCAGGCCTGATTTGGGCCAGCCCTGCCCAATAGAAATCTGACTAACTTTGGCCCTTACAGCAAAGTTGTCAGTACACAGGTTCTAGAGGCAGATCATGCCACGATCAAAAGAAATTCCTGAAAACCTCCGGAAAAATGTTGTTGATGCCTATCAGTCTGGAAAGGGTTACAAAGCTATTTCTAAGGCTCTGGGGCTCCACCAAACCACAGTCAGAGCCATATTGTCCAAATGGAGAAAGTTTGGGACAGTAGTGAGTCTTCCCAGGAGTGTCCGTCCTGCCAAAATCTCTCCAAGAGCAAGGCGTAAGATTGTCCAGGAAGTCACAAAGAACCCTAGAACAACATCCAGGGATTTGCAGGCACCTCTCGCCTTGGCTAAGGTCAGTGTTCATGACTCCACCATCAGAAAGACACTGGGCAAAAATGGGATTCTTGGCAGAGTAGCAAGGCGGAAACCACTGCTCACTAAGAAGAACATGAATGCTCGTCTCAAGTTTGCCAAAAAGCACCTGGATGATCCTCAAGAGTTCTGGAACAATGTTCTATGGACAGATGAGTCAAAAGTGGAACTTTTTGGCCAGCATGGGCCCCGTTATGTCTGGCAAAAACCAAACACTGCATTACACAGCAAGAACCTTATACCAACGGTCAAGCATGGTGCTAGTGGTGTCATGATTTGGGGATGCTTTGCTGCATCAGGACCTGGACGACTTGCCATCATTGAAGGAACCATGAATTCTGTTCTGTATTAGAGAATTTTACAGGAGAATGTCAGGCCATCCGTCCGTGAGCTGAAGCTGAAGCGCAGCTGGGTCATGCAGCAAGACAATGATCCGAAACACACAAGCAAGTCTCCATCAGAATGGTTGAAGAACAAGAAATTTAAAGAGTTGAAGCAGTTCTGCATGAAGGAGTGGGACAAAATTCCTCCACAGCGCTGTGAGAGACTGATCATTAACTACAGGAAGCGTTTGTTGCAATTATTGCTGCTAAATGTGGCGTAACCAGTTATTGAGTCTAAGGGGGTGATTACTTTTACACACGGGGGCATTGGGTGTTGCTTAACTTTCTTTAATAAATAAATTAAATAAGTATCACAATTGTGTGTTATTTGTTCAATGCTGCTGTAGGTCACTTCTTATTGCCTACCAGTGCACATGTGGAGATACATGTCATGTATCTGTGTCTGGGGATAAGCATGTGTGATTCAATGTGTTTGCGTCTGTGTGTCCTCGTATGTGTGTGATTCAAAGATCTCACTGTGATAAGAAAGAATAAACAAAGCGCACTAGAGCGAGTCACTTTTTTATCATTTAATGTACAATAGGTACCAGCTGTATAGGTTTTGTTTACACTGGTTTTTTTTTACACTGACTTTTATTTGTAATGCATTGTTTTGGTAAACACGTTGTTCTCTATTGAAATAAATGGTTGCAGTTCTCTATTGTAATAACCCAAGAAAGCAAAAAATAGATCATTAAATAAGAGAGGAATATTATGTAATGTCTTTTAATGGGGTTTACAATGCACTGCATGCTACAGCAAAAATATCCAAGTCTTTTTTTTTTTTTTTTTTTTTTATGTAAAGCACTATTCAGAAGTTTGAATTTCAATACCTTTTGCATTATTCACAAAAAAGAACAGTTCATATTTTGTTCCAAAAACATGTTAACAATGACTGACAAAACACAAAGTAATGCAATATTCACGACTGTAATTAGTCAAATCAAGATAATACCAGATACATTATAGTTCAATAAATTACACCTCTCTCTCTCTCTCTCTCTCTCTCTCTCTCTCTCTTTCTCTCTCTTCCAGACACAGAACCGGATGAAACTGATGGCTGATAACTACGAGGACGACCACCTGAAAAGCTCTCAGCGTGCCGACCAGACCAACCATAAGCCCTCCCCAGACCAGGTGAGGCTATCTCAGTCTTTATTACCTCAGTCAACCCAGCTTCCAGTCAGAGAAACTCATTCGAGTGCCATACTTCCCAACCACCTCTCCAAACCCTTTCACTGTGCACTGAAGCAGCCTGGTGGATTGGCTATTGATTCCAGGGCAGAAGTAACGCTCCCTTTTTCTTTTACCTGACACCACTTACAAATACACTGCAAGATTGAATGAGTTCTCAGGAGATGCCAGAAACAGTGCTTCTAAAAAGAGTCTTTATGAAGTGTCACCAAACACAGTGTATATTTTAGAATGTTCTCTCGACTTGCTGTAGCGGCCTCTGTAACACAACTCATCTAAATCATCTGCTCCCAAAGTAGTCTCCTCAGAATAGATTGATCTGCATATCTGTGGAAGAGGCTGCAACAGTAACGCATGACAAGGTTGAAAAAGATCAGAGGTTTCACAAACACTTCACAAGATTTTCTATGACACTACATTAAAGAGTAAGTAGAGGGGTTCCAAAAAATATAGTGTTATGTCCCCACATGTTGCTACAACTGTTTAAATAACGTGCCTGTAATTTTTCTTTTCATTGTAAACATCCTGACAACTTTTTAAAGTCTGTTTCAAAGCTGTTTCGTAATGGCCGCTCTAAATGAGCGATTTAAAAAAAAAAAAAACATAAATGCTCTGGCTTTTCTGTTCTGTACCACATCACGGATCATTATTATTGATCTGGGCAATGTGGGCAATAATCCTTACACTATCAGCACTAGAGTGGGCATTTTTAAAAGTGCTTTGAAACAGACTTTAAAGTGTACAAAGTTGTCAGGATGTTAACAATGAAAAGAAAAATTCCAGGTACATTATTTAAACAGTTGTAGGAACATGTGGGGATGTGTAACGTTGTATGTTTAGGAACCCCGGTACTTACTCTATAAGGTTTAGTACTGTCATTTTCTAAATGTAGTGCATACACTTGTATAGCTCACACTAACATTGGGTTACATTCCTTGTGTACTACCCTAACTCCATATTATATTACATACCTAAATCTATACTGTACTCCCCATATATAATGCAGCATGGCCTGAAATTTGCAAGATTTACATAATCTTAATTGCAATACCAACATTATCATCTACAGCCCTGTGTTGACTTTGTTTTTTTCAAATGTTTAAGCTAGTAAAGTCTTCGTTTCAAAACCTTAGTTATGTGCATTGAATTATATACATCCTGTGTCTTTCAATACACAACAGTGTGAGAACAGACCAGATATCTTCACATCAGACTGAGAGCAACGCACAACTTCAGAAATTCAAAGTGCATGATTCTGACTAACATTTCATTTTACGAGTACCTGACAGGTGCTTAATTCGGTTCTAATTTTCTAAGTTTGTGCCTGTTGAAGGTTGGGTTACTTCTGAATTTCTCGATTTTACCAGAGGACTGGAGTCACGTCATTTTTTCCTTTCTTTTTCCAAGACAAATGAAGGCAGTAAAATGAGCTATTATTTCAGTTTTTAAGGTATTTTCCATCTGACCTAGTTCAAATTCAAATTGGCAAACTTTACCTCTCAAGAAGAAAACCTATCAAAACTTTTTATTTTTGATGTTAAAGCAATTCATTCTGCATAGGGTCAAGTTAACTGCTTATCATTTGACTGCCTTTTGCATTCTGCTTTAAAACACTTTGTGAATATTTTAAGCTGCAGTATCCCTTGACCATTCCCTATTTATACATCTTAAATGTGGTTTTTGGTTGTATAATGAATATGCAGCAGGCTGGGTGAGGTTTGTAGTGCCTATCTGCAACACAGTCTGCTTCCTTTTCAGAAAAATAACACGCCCAGAATAAAACCAGCCTTCTAAGTGTTTTAACATAGACTCACAGCTCCCTGGGTAGTAAAGGTATGGCCGTGTGCTGTGCAAAAAGAGTTATACAGTCTGCTGTGAGCAGGTTTGTGTCCTGGCTGTGCAATGTTGATGATCTCCACTGGGAAATTTCACAGGGAGTGTTGCATTGCCACTGATGCACAGTGTAGAGAGGAAAAACAGCAGGACTCCGCACCACGCTGCAGCAGAGCCTACTGACCAGGCATCCGTTGTGCTCAAGCAGACACCTGCAGGGCTGGCCTTCATCCTGCACGGGCCAGTAGCACTCTGACATCCGCTCTCAAGCTCCTGGGTGTGAAGAGGCGATTGGCTTGGTTGTGGGTTTGGAGGACGCCCACTGACTTTCAGATTTCCTGAGCTTTTAGGGGAATTTTCTGCAGTGGGGGGGCGTAATTGGACATTCCCTTTCAAGAACGAAATGTAACCATTATCGAAATGGGATATAACCTCTTGCAGCCCAAGTTACCTGGGCACTTACATCAAAGCTGCTCCATTAAGATCCCTGTATGCGTCAGATGTCGTCTCCGCCCCCAGGAGATCAATACGAATAACGTATAAGGCTCAGCACCATTTTCTCTTTCAGCCTGCCTGAAGGAGTAGTGAGCTCTGACTTTATGGAGTTAACTATGGCATTAAGTTGATTAATTCACTTTTTGTCTCTCATTTCATATTTTAAATAATTTCGCTTTTTAGCGATAATTCTTAGCTTAAGTTCTGATTAGGCCCTCTCCGTGGCCGTGTGCGAAGCTGGCGGCTCTCTCCGCCCCTTCCCTGGGATTGGGTACCTTGTTTCAAGTTCATGCTCTCTCCCTTGCTTCTCAGAGAGTTTCAAGAGTCGAAATCAAGCTATAATTAAGAACGATCGCGCCTTTTATAATATATATACTATATATAATATATAATATATATATATTATATATATATATATATATATATATATATATATATTCATTAACAAGTGTCTAATCATTTTTCTGTTTTCTTTCAGAAATCCAGCACGCATGCAGGCTGTCTCCCTGTACTAGAGTCCATCTCTGTACACAGACAGTATACTGTGTAGCCGTCCTGGTTTTTTCCAGTCAGCTTCTCGCACTACAGAGACACCGCCAGTAAAAATATTCAGAATGTCTCTGTGCCGTTGCTGTGTTAGCTTTGCTGCACTGACAACGAAGCCTACTAGATTTTTTCTGGTTAGCAGGGAAATGCAGCCTCTCTGTGACTCTGTCTGCTTGCAGACTGCCAGTGGCTTTTTCAGGTTTTTATCTGCACGCCACTTGTTCTGGTACAAGCCGGTACCAGTGACTCGCTCTGCCGGTACCAGAGCCAGTAGCAGAGCCTGTAGCAGTGACCTGGTCGGTGCCAGAGCCTGTACCGGTGACCTGGTCGGTGCCAGAGCCTGTACCAGTGACCTGGTCATTGCCGGAGCCTGTACCAGTGACCTGTTTGTTACCAGAGCCTGTACCAGTGACCTGTCAGTTCCAGTGCCTCTACAGTGGCCTGATCAGTACCAGTCAGTACCAGAGCCTGTACCAGTGACCTGGTCGGTGCCAGAGCCTGTACCAGTGACCTGGTCGGTGCCAGAGCCTGTACCAGTGACCTGGTCGGTGCCAGAGCCTGTACCAGTGACCTGGTCGGTGCCAGAGCCTGTACCAGTGACCTGGTCGGTGCCAGAGCCTGTACCAGTGACCTGGTCGGTGCCAGAGCCTGTACCAGTGACCTGGTCGTTGCCAGAGCCTGTACCAGTGACCTTGTCGGTACCAGAGCCTGTACCAGTGGGTACCAGAGCTGGAACCAGAGCAGTCAGTTTACTGTTTGTTCTTGCGCACATTCGTTCTACAGCTGAAGAGTTTAATAAATTTGGCACCATGCCTGAGTTTCATCTTTCTGTTGGTTGCAGGAAAAGCATTCCAGAAGAGGAAAAGCACAACCGGTGCATCGAGAGCCTGGGAAGGGAGCATGCAGCGGGAGCTGTTAAGGTCCGCAGCTTTTGTGCGTCTTGTGCTCATTTTTCTAAAAGGACACTGGAAAGCAGGCTAGCCCACTGTTCCAGGAACCAATCTGCATCTCTGATGCCGGCTCACCATGACTCGCCCCTTTTGTCTCCTGCAGTGTGATCAACAGAGTCCTCACTCCCCTTACACCAGAAGCTAGGAATTTAACCACTAGAGGTAGGAGCAGGACTAAGAGCGCTCCTCTAAATCCTTCTCTCCCTCATCTGTATCAGGGAGCTCCCCATCTCCTCCTCCAAGGAAGAGAAACAGTAGCCGCCGTAGAAGACATTCTGTTACTGAGTGGCTTGCAGGGCAAATGGAGAAGCTTTTTGAGGCTATGAACCAGCAGAAGTCCCCTTTGACAGAGCTGACCATGTCAGGCACACCATGTCCCTTACTTCATCTAAGGGTATGGAACCCCAAGAACTAATGTTTCCATCCGAGGACCTGGAATCGGATATCTTGGCTCCCACAGTAAGCTCCTCCCTGTCAGAGGAGTTCACCTCCCTGATCAGATGTGCTACCACGGTCCTGCTGGTGCCTTGGGCCATAAAAGATGAGCCTAAACGCTCCATATTTGATAGGGTGCCCGCTGCTGTGTGTCAGCACTCAGACCCTACGGTTCTCCCGGATTTTTGCACGAGGGGCAAGCATCCTGGGAGCACCCAGCAACTGTTTGTATAGGGTGCATGATGCAGCTAAGCTGGACCTGGCCCAATTTCTACCTGTTGAGCCTTACATTGCCTCTTTGGTGCAGATGCCTAATCTAGCATTGCTGCAAAAGGACGTTTCTTGTCCAAACAAACAATGCTGCGTCACTGAAATGATGCTGAAAAAGGCCTATGAGGCCTCAGCATTTTGCACACGTCTTAGTAGCTACAGTAGCATCAAGGTTCAAGATGCTGACAATGCAGCAGTAGTTCACTAAAGTGGACCTCAAGGATGCCTGTTTTCACATCCCTATAAAGCACCACGTACGTGTTCTGTGTACTGCAGTTCGGCCTCTCTGTAGCTCCTCAGACTTTTTCAAAGTGCATGGATGCTATATTGGCCCCTCCTGAGACTACGAGGCATCAGAGTGATCAGTTACCTGAACGACTGGCTGATATGTGCCGAGTTATCAGCACAGGCAGTGTTACTCATGGGACTAGTCACTAACCACCTTCAATGGTTAGGTATCACGGTGAGCCAATTGAAAAATTGGTTAACGCCCTCTCATAGGGCTGTCCAACTCGAAGTGAGCCTCAATTCGGAAAACATGATCTCCAATCTGTCGGACAACAGAATCCAGAGGCTAACAGTCTGCTTGGAGCTGTTTCAGCCTAACGCAGCGGTGAAGGTACGACCTTCCAGAGACCATGGGAGCAGCATCCCATAGCCTACCCTTAGGGCTCTCATGCCGGCACCCTGTCTTATAACGTCACCGCTTCCTCACAGTGCCTCATCACTGAATAGAGGTACTCTTGTGGTGGAAACAACCAGCTTATCTGTCTTTGGGCACAGCTCTGGGCTGTGTCATGAGGAGAGAGGTAGTGACTACAGGTGCTTGCAACTTAGGTTGGGGCGCTGTTTGGAATGGCTTGGAGTACAGGGAGTGTGGGAACCCCCATGGGAGGGTCTTCACATAAATGTTTTGGAGCAGCTTCATTGATTCTTGCGATGGCTTAGGTATTCTATTATGCTTCATTCATATTGAGCTCCTGGGGGCGGAGACGACGTCTGACGCATACAGGGCTCTTAAAGGAGCAGCTTTGATATAAGTGCTCAGGTAATTCGGGCTGTAAAAGCTTATATCCCATTCGGTAATGGTTACATTTCTATTTCAGGGAACCAGGGTTGTGTAATAACCTAATGTTCTAAATTTAACACCAAATAGCGTCACCCAAATTTTCATCGAGCTTACAGATGAATATTGCTGATTTAGTCTTTTTAATAGGAATGCTGCAGCTTCATTGATTCTTTCTTAATATTTAATTGCCTGTGTATAACACTAACCAACTCTTGTTTCAATCCCATGCTGCACTGGGCAAAACCTTGCCATCTCTCAACCAATAGGATGATGAGGAGGGCATTTGGGCATAGCCAATCAGATGCTCTCACCAGCAGCCATTTTGTTCCGAAGGGTGAGCACCTGTTTACAGAACAAAGAAAGCCTAAAACAAGCTAATTTGTATTGATTTTTTTTTCCACCAATCACTTGCATCTTTTTAAATTGTTGTTTCATTTCCAGCCGTGGTGGTGTGTTTGCTCATTTCACCAGTGATGTCCTGTTGTGAGCAGTAGTTTGTGAACACCACCTTTTTTTATTGAGTTTTGGACAAGGTTTGAAATCAAACTGCACATACACTATATCCAATGGGCTTCACCACTGAGAACACTTGTATTACTTTACTCTAATCAAAGTTAAGGGTTAGGGTTCATCGTGGCTGTATTAAAGAAATTTTCTCAGATTAAATGTTGCTATTTGATTGTTTTATAAAACTAATGCCAAGGCAGTAAATTAAACAAAAACCTTAAAACTGATGTGGGCGTATTACCCTGCTGAGATAATACGCCCACACAGAAATCATTGTAAAATTAATTAATGTAGTTAATGTAAAATAGATGCTCAGATTGCGTGCTTAGCTGAATAAGAATCTTTACTCTTGCACCCACACAATGACTGTACAGAGCAGTTTTCAAAACTGGACATGCATGCTGTGTGTACTGTGTGTCCTCATATAATCTCATTACAATATAATCTCATTACTCCAGGACACCATGGGCAAGGCAGTTAGTTATTCATTTAATTGATTTAGTTAAAAAAACAAATGAATACAGTTCAACCGGTGTAAAGTCTCTAGCCCTGGTCTCATATAGTCAGCAAGTCATATATTTATGGAATTGTTTGCTAGATTTAAGCTGGTAGCATACAAGCTGCCACCGCCTTTTTTTAAGGTCTGGTATCTGCCCAGAACTACACTGTAGCACAATAGTCAGGACTAAGAAAAGGCAAGGCAAGGCAATTAAACGGTTTTATAACACCAGAGAAACAGCAAATAAATAGCCCTGCCACCTCTCCTCAGACCAAGTACGAAATGTTTCCCAGCTAAAATGTATTAAAAAGACATTTAAAGGTGATGCAATTGTGACCATGCCTGTGCTAACCTCCCTAACCCAAACCCAGACCCCCTCCACCACACACACAGACACACACTCACAGACACTCGCACACACACTCACTCGCATACAGACACACTCGCACACCCACACACACATACAGACACACACTCACACTATGTATCTGCAAGAGGGGAGGGGTCACTGGGTATGATTGCGGTAGCTCTAAAGCTTCCGCTGTACTGTCTGGGAAGAGAAGGATCAGACCCTGTATAAATAACTCAAACCCTCCATTACAGGAGGCAGTGTATTTCAATTATTGTATAAACATAGTCTTTTGGACCCTGGTTGACCCAAGAGTAATGGGGATAGCTATTTAATGTCCTGTAAGTCTGTGCCAGGGTTGGATTGCTGTTTGCGGGTTTGGGTTTCATTTCTCCAAACCATCCCCAACCCCCTGCCTTTTTAAAGTTCTTTAAATTAAAAAATCCATCTGCATGGGTCAGCAGTTTTTCCAGATCCTCCCATACTAGAGAAAGAAACACCATTGTTAGAATTTCTCTTTGGTACCACAAGACTTTCTTTTTATACAACCTTTTGACCAACGCCTTCGAGACTCATCCCACTCTAGGGAATCTCGAAAAATGAATATAAGGGAAGTTTGTTTAAAAAAAGGAAGATTCTTTAGAAGAAGCATATCAGCCCCTAATATATTTATTACCAGCTGTTCAAAGGTTAGAAAGCTGTGTTTAGGAGAGAAAAAAAAAGTGTAAATTATGCACTTAGGTGTGTGTTTGAGTATGCTGGAAATAATTAATAACAAGAAGTTAATTATCACTGCAATGTATTAGTCTGTTTTCACACCACAGGTATTTGCTTTGAATTTCTCAACAAGAAACCTCGTACAAACAAAACCGCTGAGCTAATTCACGTAAATTCTTCCAGATTAACTGATATGAGCAAGATTATTATATTTATTAGAATATTCAATAAAAAAGTATTATTCCAAATGATCAATCTTTTAGCTGCCAGAATGGAATCCTGTCTGTGAATTGCCTAATTTCTTGTTGTTGGTTCAAAGAATCCAAAAATCCAACTCTAGTAATACATCTTTGGTTTCTTCCACCTTTTAAAATACCTATTTTCTCGTAAATCTAAGAAGGAATCCATACAACCACCTTAAAGAGCAACTTGGTACTTGGCATATCACTTTGTATACCATTTTCTGTGTCAGTCATCACAACCTGGTATCTTTTTAAAACTCCCCAGTGGCCTCAAAAGAGCTCTCAAACATGTCTTCTCTCTAGGTATAGCTGGTACACCAGAATGTAATTTAATCTGTCTCCCCGGCAACACATGAGTAGATGTATTTATTTCATCATTAAGAGAAACCACAAAGATAAAATGTGCCATTTCTTATATTCACTGTGGGTAGAGTGTTGCAGATGGGGGCAGTTTAATGGTTATACTCTGCTGTACCATAGGTCACCTGGGTGCTTTTAACTTTTGAGTTTTAACAAAGTTTCCAGGCGGTGATAAATAAAAAAGAAAATAATATGCAAAGGGATTCTGAAAAAGAATAATACATCAGTGAAGATAAATGTAACATTTCACACTCATAACAGGTTTCTCTTTGATTACATGGCAAACAAAGTGGATTATCACTTCACCTGCTCCACGCTCTTACTGCTTGAGAGTGCTTTGCTGTCCGGCTGCCTTAATGCCTGCAGCCAAATCCACTGCAACAGTAATAATTAATAACACTGTGTAACAAAAAACATTTTTTTTTTGTTCCTGGGTAGTAAGTGTTATTTCCTAATTGCTTATGCCTCAAAAGTATAGAAAATGGCTATTATTCCCCACAAACTTTGTTTTTGTGACCAGGACAGTGATATTTCAAAATATCACTATTTCCAATGGGAAAATGGGCAAATGTGTGTCTTTTCGTTCACATAAAGTCAGAAAAAAACAACATATGAATCCAAATTAACTTGTATTTATACTAAAGTAATACAAAGATGACTACAAAAGATTTAGAAGTGAGTAGTTTTTCGAGATTTACAATTAATACAGTATAATTGTAAATATCGAAAAACTACTCACTTCTAAATAGTCTAGGATCAAACTGAAGAAGAGCTCAAAGTATATATGCGTTAGTATTTGATTTCAAACCTTGCGCACTGGTTATTTTTGTGTTTGCATCCAAATTTTTGTGTAAGACACTCACTTGTTGTTGTTGTTGTTGTTGTTGTTGTTGTTTGTTTGTTTTTGTTTTTTTGTTTATTCCTATATTAACTTTTTTTATTGTTGGTGGCACTTTCATTAATCTCACTTTCAGCTTCTTGATCATCATAATCACTGTTTTATTTCTTTGCCTTGGTTTAATTATTCTTCCCTCCCCAAGGTGATATTTTACCTGTTGACAGTGCTGAAACATCCACCACTGAAAACCAGTGGGCAAGTAAATAATAGAACATAAAGTGACTTACACACCATACACACAGAGTGGGGGATGAGGTAATTAGCGGTACGTTTACCTAACTGTCTACAAAGGATGCTAATGAGGTTTGTCTGTTTTCTGAGAGACTTTCCCTTTCAGAGCATTTCTGTTGAGTTTTGCTAAAGCTGCTTGGATTTTTACCATCTTGTTTTTTCATAATATATAGCCAAATAATAATTAGTAAAGCTACAGGAACATTATAGTAAAGGTTTGTAGTTGTAGCGGACACTCTTTATAAAATTGACCAGGATCTCTTGTTCCACTGGGAAGTGTGATGAATTTGCGGGGTCTTGCTGATGTTAGGTGTAATTTAATTACTGTATTACTTTGATTTAATGCAGCTGTGTTTATTTTAATTGCTAAAAACAGCTGTAGCAATTATTCAAGGGTGGCGGTAATTTGAAGTACTATGGTTCTCGAAAGGCCCAATTTATTATTGCGGTATTTGAGGGAGGCGTTTATTGAAGTTTATTTCAACTTGATCAGGATGGCAAAGAAGTCCTACGACTTTAAACAGCTGTTGAGCTTGCAGATCAGATCAGTATTCGACTAGGTGAGGACATGTACCAGTGTAGCATGGAGAGGGAAATAATAACGAGAGAAGTGTCAATTCAATACCAAGGAGGTAGGTTTGTTTTCCCTTTCTTACAGCAGTTTCTAAGAATCGCAGGGCTGAATTCTTTAATATTTGGTGTGTTTCCTTCTCTTCAACCAGCAAGATAACTAAACACTCCCGGTCTCCTGGTCCAAACAGGGAGGAAGATGATCCCGAGGCACTCTGCTTGACACTCCATAACACCAGGCTCCCCGCTCTCCAAACTCCCTGTTTGGATCAGGATTCTGTAGCATCTCATATTAGCCAAAATACTGGTCATACAACCAAAACAGAATTGCATTTAAGAAACTTAAATAATAATCATACAGCTCCTGTATTACTTTTCTTGCAAATTCCTAAATATATACAGTGGTTTTCAGAAGTATTCACCCCCTACCAATAATGTCACATTTTGACGAATTACAAATAATGTATGCAAACTTTTTTTTTTAATTCAAAGCTGTAGTGGTTAAAGTGAACACTGACATATGAGGTTAAATACCAGTAAAACTTGCAAAGAAAATGTACAAAATGAAATTTACTGGTTGTATAAGTATTCAGCCCCTTAAGTCACTACTTGATAGAAGCACCTTTTGCAGCAATTATTGCTATGTGTCTTTTTGGATAGGTCTCTACTAGCTTTGTACAGTAGGTTGGTGAAATTTTTGCCCATTCTTCATGGGAAAATTGCTTCAGTTCTGATAAGTTTGTTGGGGATCATCGATGGACTGCAATCTTAAAGTCTCGCCATACATTTTAGATTGGATTCAAGTCAGGACTTTGATTGGACCACTCAAGAACATTAATTCTCTTCTTGTTCAACCACTCCAGTTTGGCTTTGGCTTTGTACTTCAGGTCATTGTCCAGCTGAAATGTGAATTTCCTCCCCGGGCTGACTCAAACAGGTTTTCCTCAAGGTTTCTCATCCATTCTCCCCTCTATCCTGACAAGCTTCCCAGTCCCTGCTGAAGAGAAGCATCACCATAACATGATGCTGCCACCACCATGCTTGACAGTTGGGATGGTGTTGATTGGGTGATGTGCAATGTTGGGGTTGCGCCAGACGTAACCCTTGGAATTTAGACCGAAAAGTTCAATTTTTGTCTTGTCTGACCACAAAACCTTTTTCCACACGTCTGCAGTATCATCTACATGCTTTTTCGCAAACTCCTCCTCCCTTTAAGATGAGGCTTTTTGAGTTTTGGCTTCTTTCTTGCCACCCATCCATACAGGCCAGCTTTGTGTAGGGACTGGCTTATTGTTGATGTGTGAACACTGACTCCCATCTCAGACACAACTTTGTAGATCTCTCAAGGTCATTGTTGGCTTGACCTGAAGTGACATCTTGACCCAGTGTCCTGCTTGCCCAGCTGCTCAGTTTGGGAGGGCGACCTGATCTGGGTAGTGTCTGGGTGGTTTGATGCATCTTCAACTTCTTAATGATGGACTTTACTGTGCTTAAGGGATAATGAGCGCCTTTTAAAATTTTCTTGTACCCTTCTCCTGCTCTGTGCCTCTCTACCACTTTATCCCTGACTTGTTTCGAAAGCTCTTTGGTCCTCATGGTTGTTGTTGGATCACTATGTGAGTTGCAGCTTGAAAGTCTTTATATACCTGAGGAAAATTATCTAAAAGTTAAACCACTTTGAGTGCACACAGGCTGAAACCATTTCACTAATTTTGTGACCTTTCAAACAAATAATTTTCACCTGAGCTGATTTAGGGCTGCAGTAGCAAAGGGGTTGAATACTTATGCAACTGAGATTAGTCTGTTTTTCTCTGTAAATCTTACTTATTTATATGCAGCGCTTATTCAAGGGCTGCGGTAATTCACTGTAATACGGTATCTGAATATCTGCAAAGGTTTTCTGTGCTGGCTTTGTATTTTCATGTTGTTTTCTGTCCTCAGTTGACTTTGGTATAAATCTTTTAAGGGCAGTTTTTTTTTCTGCCATTCAATTCTCATTTATCACACACTACCCTGTGCAATATTTTGTATAATTTCTGGTGAGCAATTTTGTTTCCCGGATGAGAAGCAAGCAACAGAAGACAGCAACTATGTGAGGTACAGTTGGAATTTCTTTGTTTGACAACAGCTTGTGCTGGGGTCGCTCTCTATTGCTGGTGTTAATAAGCGCATGTTTTCCATATCAACCCGCCCTGTATTATGGGAAATATGAACTGGATGAGCCCACTGAAAAAATTGCTCACATGTTATTATATAATTACAAATGGATTTAGAACTAATACTGCATGGAATAGATGGAAAAAATAACATTAAGGTCCTTCTGGAGTAACTAACTTTCATTGCAACATTTTTAAAGGATGAAAGACTATAGTGAATGTCGATGTCACACAAACTGACATACAAAGTCTCAGTCATTTACAAGGGTAGCTTGTTCCA
Source organism: Polyodon spathula (assembly GCF_017654505.1). Taxonomy (NCBI): domain Eukaryota; kingdom Metazoa; phylum Chordata; class Actinopteri; order Acipenseriformes; family Polyodontidae; genus Polyodon; species Polyodon spathula. The sequence goes on along the minus strand of NC_054541.1, from coordinate 17,389,067 downwards.
AGTTTTAAGTATCTTGCTCTTAAAACATGCACTGTTTGTCAGGTGTCATGGTTATATGGGAGAGAACATTTTTGTATTGCAGACCTCTAGAGGCCGGCCAGGGGACTCCCGGCCCCCAATTTGGGAAACCCTGCTTCAGCAACGATTTTTGATACAACTGTGATTCTTATGATTTCCAGTGTGTGTTGGTTATACAATAGCAGTACTGATGGCATCAAAATATGTTCCCACTGTGTTCTACTCATGACTCTGTTCATTGTAGCTGCTCTAGTACAGATGTTGATCAGGGTTATTGAAGAGGTTATGTTCTGTAAACTACTATCCGGGTGGGTGGAAGTCAGTGATATACATTTCATTTTGCTAGTACATTATGTCATAGCTTTGGATTATTCTGGTAAAAGTGTGTGTCTTTGTTTCTTGATGTCCCCTGTTGTGTTGTCTTTTTCAAAATTTGTTTATGCTATTGTTAATCTTGAAATGGGTCAGAAGTTTGCCCATCTTAAAACAAAGCACTTCCATTTTTCAGAGCTTTTTAAAAAAGTGTATTTGTTTGTACGTTGCATTTGCTTACTTTTTTATGTAAATACCTACAAGGCAGTTTTGTCTTTAATTGAAATCATTGAAAAACATAGAAAAAAACAGTGACGTTGACATAGCTCTGAATGCAAACAGGCTGCCTTTACTACTAATAGTAGTTTACAAAAGTCATGAACTAACAGGTTGTATTATTTATCTCTGGTTTGTTTTTCTGTTACATTTTAATCATACTGACTCAATCACATTCAGGTCCATTATTAAACAACTAAGCCTTGTTTTGTGCAAAGATTGGTTTTACGTCTTTACATGCTTGCAATATAAGTACCGATACATCAATGCATAGAAGTCTCTGTAAAGGAACTACAGCCTCCACAATGTACCAAGTTCATGAATGTCCTGCCAAATGAATAAGTTTGGCATGTAGATGTGCTTGTTTTTCACAACGCAGTCATCAATTATTTTAAAGGAATTATGGATTTGTCCTCTCTGTTTGGAACAGGAGACGCTATAGGAAAAAGATTAACTATGTTTAATCAGAAGTTTCAAACCGTGATGCTGTATATGGCCAGCCTCCATGATACTGCCTCATCATAATGTACATTTTGTAAATAACAGAAAGTAATAGTGGCCATGGGTGTGTTCTTAAAATTGCATTGTACCAAATTGCTTCTGGAAAAGCCCATTGGAGTGGAATGCTTTCCTGAATTATCTGTTTTCCACCACAGAAGCACACATGCAGATAACTGCAGTGCATTGTAAATATGAAGTACAGGTAAATGTTTGATGTTTTGCCCAAGGTTCCAGACACCTCCTAGTCCTCTTGTCTAAGCTGCTTTGCAAAACACAAGGCAGAGTTAATCCTTGGCAGTGGATTCCTGTGAAGGATGTGTTGAAAGTCAGATTACTAAAATGACTTAGTTCTGCAAAGCCCTCCTGCTTGTATCTCGGTCCTTTCAAACAGAAACCATTGTGCCACCTGGGTGGGAAGAAACTTACAAAGCCTGTTAACTGGCAAGAATAAATACCACTTAAATATCATTGTCTGGTAAAAATGTAATAAACTCTGGTAATGGGAACACTATGCATCAGTAGAGGGTATTGTGTGAGAAACTGCTCAGCATGATTCGAGGAAGCCACAGAACAAGTATATTATAGGTACTGCTCTCTGATAGGCTTTACTTTTACTCCAGGTCTGATGGTCAAATCCGTATGTCTCAAACAGTAGCAACTGTAGCAGTTTGTACTGAAGAATAACGCCCAGTGATTATATCCATAGCACTGTATTGGTATAAACTACATACCAGCGAAAAATACTAATGATAAAAGAAGCTTTTAATAAAATTCACTGACAAAACTTTTTGACTAGAAGTCTTTTTGAATGTCTTCAAAAAAACAAAAAAAAAACTAGTCGAAATGTTTGTCATTTGAATTTACTCGGGGTTGTGTGTTCAGTCAGTGGAGAACAGGATTGGAGACGGAGGTAATTATAATAATAGTAATAATAATAATAATAAACAGTAGTTAAAATATCAGCTCACCATGTTTGTTTAGTGTTAGTCCGTTTTGTTTCATCTCTTTGTTTTGGCTACCGGTGCCATGTCCTGTGTTTTTGTTTGTCTTGCAACCTTTTATTTTTCTGTTTATTGATTAAACTGCGCAACAGCGCAATTCACATTTCACCTGGCAGTACTGAGTGTTTCTTCCGGGTCTGACGTCACCATACACGCCATCCTGTTACAGTTATACACAAATGGAGTCCCTGGCATTTTATGTTGGGATTATTAAAGTAAGTCGTGTCAGTTTACCTAATGTTATAACAACACAGTGTTTATACAGTAATATAGTGTCCACATTGTACCTCTTGGATCAGATAGCTGATATCTGATAGAGTCTTTTGATTTTTAGAGGAACGTCACTAAGGGGTCAAGGGAACTACAGGTAGCCACGGAATCCGCTAACCAGAATAAGGAAGTGCTGTAAAAATCAGAAGTAACGGCAACTTGAGTAATTTCTTGAGCTTTTTCAGATTATTCAAAACAGTTGGTAGTACGGGAAAACAATATCTATATAGCACAATAATTCAAGTGCCACAACTCAGAACTAATCAGAATGATTTCAAATATCATGTAAAGGGGTTCATACAAAAAAAAAACAGAATATGTAATTTGAAGCTACTTGCTCTTTGCAGTTATTTTGGATAAGTGCCAGCTGTTCTTTAAAAGTGCCACCTTCTCTGCAGTTACAGGATGATGCTTAGGGGGCCGAGGGAGAGAGCATGGCGGAGACTGCAGGGATATATATGGGTCCTTCAAGTTCTACATAAACATTTTAAAGGCGTTTTGTAGGACAGACTGAGAAAAACAGCCGGCTTCTGTTTCTGCTGATCTGACAGAAAGTGTAAGTTTCTGTTCCGGACCACCTCCCTCACGCAGTAGGAAGGTGCTGAGGATATTCAGCAATGCCACAAGCGAGAAATTCCTCTTGATTGGGATCAGGAAAGCGCCTGGATTCTTCGTTCAGCACCCCAGATCAACACAGTACTTCAGCAATCAGCAGGATAACCATTAGACGTTTTTTTTTGTTTGTTTGTCCCCTTGGACTTTTCCACATTTTATTGTGTTACAACATGGAATCAATGGATTTATTTAGGAGTTTTTGCCACTGATCAACACGAAAAAAGTCCATAATGTCAAAGTGAAAAATAAAATCTACAAATTGTTCTAAATTATTTACAAATGCAAAACAAAAAATAATTGATTGCATAAGTATTCACCCCCTTGAGTCAATATTTGGTAGAGGCACCTTTGGCAGCAATTACAGCCATGAGTCTATTTGGATAAGTCTCTACCAGCTTTGCACATCTGGACACTGCAATTTTTGCCCATTCTTTGCAAAATTTCTCAAGCTCCGTCAAGTTGGATGGGGGCCTTTGGTGAACAGCAATTTGCAACTCTTTCCACATATTCTCAATTTGATTGAGGTCCAGGCTTTGACTGGTCCACTCCAGGACATTGACCTTTTTGTTTATAAGCCTCTCCAGTGGAAATATTCTTGTATCCTACCCGTGATTGGTGCTTTTGAAGAACCTTATTCCGGATTTGCTTTGAATGTTCCTTTGTCTTCATGATATAGTTTTGGTTAGGAAATGTACTAACCAAGTGTGGGACCTCCCAGAGACAGGTGTATTTAACGTGAAATCATGTGAAACACCTTAATTGCACACAGGTGGACGCCATTCAACTAATTATGTGACTTCTAAAGACAACTGGTTGCACCAGAGCTTATTTAGGTGTGTCATAGCAAAGGGGGTGAATACTTATGCAATCAATTATTTTCTGTTTTATATTTGTAATTAATTTAGAACAATTTGTAGATTTTATTTTTCACTTTGACATTATGGACTTTTTTCGTGTTGATCAGTGGCAAAAACTCCTAAATAAATCCATTTGATTCCATGTTGTAACACAATAAAATGTGGAAAAGTCCAAGGGGGGTGAATACTTTTGAGAGTCACTGTATGTCTTTGATTACTTTCAGAGAAACATTACCTTTAAAGAGTAAGAAGAGGAGTTCCCGGAAGTACAGAGTTGCACATCCCCACCTGTTGCTACAACCGCTTTTCTTTTCATTGTTTACATTTTGACAACCTTTTACACTTATAACTTGATCTGTCCTCTAAATCACTGCAGGATAACATAACAAGTGCTCTGGCTTTTCTGTTCCGTACCACATCATGGATCGTGTTACCTGTTTGACAATGTGGGCAATAATCCTTACACTATCAGTGCGCTATAGCGAACATTTTGAAACAGACTTTAAAGTTGTAAGTGTAAAAAGTTGTCAGGATGTTAACAATGAAAAGAAAACTGACAGGTATGTTATTTAAACAGCTGTAGCAACATGTGGCGACATGTCACACTATATTTTTCAGAACCCCGCTACTTACTTTTTAAGGAATGCAATGGGAAGGCCTTTAAGGCTAGGAATTGAAATTGGCCTTGGTTGGAAATGTCATTAACATGTTGTTTATTTTTTTACTGTGGTTTTTGCATTGGTCATGCATTCTCTTGTCTTTTGTTGTGATTTATAAATCCATAGATTAAAAAACCATCAGTAGAATACCATAGGTAAAATACACCCATGAGTTAATTTACATTCCCTGCACTTGGAAATAGTTTGAATGTGTGCAGAATCTTTTTTTGAGATGCATTAGAAATTTAGTTTACATGTGAACGTGAAAGTAATCTTGAATTATTTTTTAATCAAAATAATTTGGACTTGAGAAGTACTTGGGACCCAGTTGTTTGCATGTTAAAGTGAACCTGTCATCTGAAATGAGAAAGGCTTAAGAATGATGGGATAACTTTTTTTATTTTTTTTTTATTTTTTCTTTTAACTTGATGATCTGGGATTCCTCTGATAATAAAAAGGGTGTGCAGGGGTGTGTGTACCGTGTGTGTGTGAGAAGGACAGGGGGAGGATCCTCTCTACCTCGCTGTCTTGAGATATGTTTTAAGATAAGCTAATTTGTTTGTTTAAAACAGGTGGAGTTGTAGGCTCCTACTTATAATGAGGGCCTTAGTCTTTCCATTTTCTACACAGATTACTCAGATGCCTGAGTCTAGACTACAGTGACACAATTTACTTTTATTTACAGCAGGACCAAAAATAGACTAGTAATACATGAAATATTCAATGGGAAGTATTTATCAAAGTCTTTTTTTCTATATATATTTCATGCACAAAGTAAAAAATTGTAAGAAATTAACTCTCAATAACATTTCAGCTAGTGACTTCGGAAATCTGAAACAGTGATATAGGGACTGTAGCAGAAATGTTTGTCTGCTTTAATTAAAAAAAAAAAAAAAAAAAAAAAAAAGTTTATTATTATTAGCTATTCCTATCATTCTGTCTTTCTGTAAGTGCTAACGACCGACCCACCCACCCATTCATTAAGTAAAGCCAGACTTTAAATCTACCTCTGCTCCACTCAGAGGTCAAGCAGAGGGGAGGTCACGCCCGGAGGGCTTTATGACCTCACACAAGCTCTTCCAGGGCTGTCTCTGGGGATGAGCCTTTTTATAGAAGCAGGATTCTTGACCTTTGAGGGAGGGTGTCTGGAGTGATAACACTGTAACTCTCACTGGGCAGCCTGTGGGGCCATCTCTCTTAAAAATAGAAGGGGAGAATCAGCACGTGTGTTGCACTTTAGGGGGTCATCCTGCAGACAACCCAGTATTTCACAAAACTGTCTGTATGGGGGTCTTAGTGGCCTCTGACTTGTGTGCCTGGGAAGCTTTCATAAAGATTTGGATGAGGCTGGAATAGGTGCTTTTAGTGTGGCTGGTTTGTGAGGTCGGTACTCTTAACACCCAGTTGCACTATTCTAGGTCTCAGAACAGCTAAGTATACTCGATTCCACAGTCGTCTGCACTTGGGTAATTGAGTGAGCAGATGGTTATTATCTGTATTGGAGTAAATTACTTTATCTGTTGAGCAGCAAGATACCTCACTTTAGGGCTACAAGAAAGGAATTCCCAATGGATAATTATACAGCCTTGTTTACTCTTACAAGTCTAATCTGTTTAAATGAGGTAGTTTATTTATTTAAAACTTTATAACTCTATTGGGATTTCATGTGAAGTGAGTAGCAGAGGGCAGCAGAGAAATACACATTTAAAACACAAACCAGTGCAAAATAATGCATCAAAGACTCATAAAACAGACACATTCCTACATATCATGTCGGGTAATTTAATTGAAACAACTATGTCCCCTTCGGTCATGATTTTTTGAAATTTTTGGCTATTTTTAAACCAACTGTGTTAACGCTATGGCGTTCGAGAAGTAGCCCTGCCAAAACCTTGAAAAAAATATTTATTGATTATAAAATAGGTACACAGATGGGAAAGCTAACATGGTACAGTTCTACACACAGTGACTGAAGGGGTTATAATGAGTTCTTCAATTCATTTTGGTTGCTTGTTCTCGTCACAGAGTGCCTTATATATAGACACACACACACACACGCACACACATACAGTCCCCATAGAAAGTCTACACCCTTTTGAACTTTTTTCACATTTTGTTGTGTCAGTGCCTCAGAGTTTCATGCATTTAAATGAGGATTTTTTTCCACTTACACACCATACTCCACACTGTTAAGGGGAAAAAAAGTTTTTATTGAGAAAAAATATATACCGTATTACTTCAATTTGGCATCGCAGCGTTTATTTTAAATTGATAAAAATGACTGCTGCGCTTAAGAGGGCGGCCTTTATATGAGGGCGACCTTTATTAATAATACTACGATTTTCAAACAGTGCAATATTTTATTACATGTTTTATGACATTTTAGAGGTATCACGGTTGCTTATTTTCTGTAATACGGTAGCCTACCTGAATGCAGCAGCGTGTGTGGCTAACCTACTACAGTACATTTATCCTTGACAGTCACCGAGAGCATGCTAAAGGTGAACTTCCGTCCCAGTTTCAGCTTTCTTCCAGAGGGCAGCAGGTTTTCCTCAAGGACTTCTCTGTACTTTGCTCCATTAATTTTCCCTTCTATCCTGTGCCCCAGTCCCTGCCATTGAGAAACATCCCCATAACATGATGCTGCCCCCACCATGCTTCACAGTAGGGATGCTGTTCTTTGGGTGATGCGCTGTGTTGGGTTTGCACCAAACATAATGTTTTGCATTTAGGCCAAAAAGTTCCATTTTAGTTTTGTCAGACCACAAAACTTTTTGCCACATGGCTACAGAATCTCCTGTGTGTTTTTTTGCATACTTCAAACAGGATTCAAGGTAGGCTTTCTTGAGTAATGGCATCTATACACTTGTGATGATCTGAGGTTCTATACACTTGTGATGATCTGAGGTTCTATACACTTGTGATGATCTGAGGTTCTATACACTTGTGATGATCTGAGGTTCTATACACTTGTGATGATCTGAGGTTCTGGACACTTGTGATGATCTGAGGATCTGGACACTTGTGATGATCTGAGGTTCTATACACTTCTGATGATCTGAGGTTCTATACACTTGTGATGATCTGAGGTTCTATACACTTCTGATGATCTGAGGTTCTGGACACCTGTGATGATCTGAAGTTCTATACATATTTCAGAAAGCATAGCTTGAAACTAACACTAGCTGTACCCGGTCTTTCAGTCAACTATTATTTTAAATGATCTTGAGTCAGGAGATTGGTGATAAATACATTGTTCCTCCCTCATAGCTGCATGGGCATCTCCTATTACTAAACATACATACTCAGGTGTGACGTATTCATACTGTGATGAGAAGTGCGATCAGTTCAGAGTAGATTTACCAGGGGCCTGATTGTTCAAACTCCTGGTACCTGGACATTTTAATTATAAACCCAAACCAGTGAATTTTTGAAACCAAGAACTGGGTCCTGGCTAGTTCAACTTTCAAGCCCTGACAGGACAGTGTGTATATATTTTGGTGGTCTCTCTCTATCCTTCAAAGCTGTGATGATTTAGGAATTCTCCCTGACTAAATGACAGCTTTGTTACTAGATGTTGGGACTACCAAGTACTACAGCCACTCAGTAGTAGATATAGTAGTAGAATTAGGAGCTGCATAGTACCCAGTAGTATTCTCTGACGATCACCTACTGAACTACTTTGACATTAATGAATGACTGCCACTGGTGTACTACGTAATTACTAATAATAAACAACAAGTATATCAGAAACTTAATCCCATTACGACTGGAAATTCAAAATTAAGGCTGTCAGTATGACAAAAAAGTTGATGACTATGAAGTATATCAACTTTACTTGCAGAGTAGTATAGAATTACATATAGTGGCTGTACCATCATATGCTAAAAAATGAGTTAGATAAGTAGTTGTCAAGATACATGTAAGTGTGACAAACAGAGAAACCTTCATGTATTTCCATAATCTGATACTCCCAATAACGTACATGCGTATGACCGCCTCCGCTGTACCCCTATCGGTTGGTAATTGTCTGCCCTGTCAAGGGAGATGTACAGCAGAAAGCAGGAAACATTGTTGTTTTAGTAGAAGTTGGCGCTGCGGTCCTTTGATGTGCCAGCTGGCTTTAGAAGGACAGTAGTAGTTTCACAATAATAAATTGCCAATAAAGGACAGCCCTGGGTGAAGGGGTAATGGGGTGCCAAAATACTGTAAGCAGGACCTGAAAGAGGCAAGATTACTGCAGCCAAATGAGCCGTGTTTTGCATGTTTAAATCAAAATGACAAAATCCAAACAGCATGCAGCTGTGTGTTAGCAGGTTCCTGGCAGGTAGGGCTTCATGTCATGGTTTTGAGAGGTGCCAGGAATGCTCAGCACACTTTGCGAGAAAGAAAATCAAACCATGGGCCCTTGAAAACAAATCATCAGCTCTGTTTATCTTGCTAATTCAAATACAAAGAAAGAGAAGATTTGTGTTGGTTACAGTTAAAACAGTGAGCTGTTAGTTTACTATTTTAATTTGAAACGTCAGAGCCGTTGTGTGTCCGTGTCAATGCACCTGTCTTTCAAGCAGGAGCGTGGATTTTTTTTCCATCCCTGAACACTCCACAGATTAAAACCTTGTTCTTCTCAATGAACATTAAAGTTGTCACAGTTGCTTGTTAGGTAAAAAATGCATTTTTTAGCTTGTGTCATGGTGTAGCTCTTCTTAGTCCTATTTATGTACCCTAATTTAGAAAGCTATTTTGACTTTCTTTACAATTTCAATAAGCATACTGTATAAATACTGTTTCAAGTACCTTTGTGACCTCTATAGAACTCAAACTTGTCTTCTAAGTTCAGCTGGTACATCAGAGTGTAACCATTACTCTGTTTGCACCAAGTGGATGTACAGTAAGAATTACGTTACATACACTGGGGGCAGAGTGTTGCAAGGAGAGCGGTTAATGGTTCTGGGCTACCAGCTGTATTTAGAGATGTTTGAGGTTTGTATTGAAACCACAGGGATGCTTTTAAATTAGTTGAGTATTAAAAATTCACCAGGATGTGATGACTGAAACAGCAAATGATGCACAAAGTGAATCTAAACAAGTCCTCAGGATGTGATGGCTAAACAGAAAAATGATACACAACCCATTCCAATCAACAAGAAGAATACATTAGTTACGAAAACTGATCTCATACCTGGAACAAGTTGGTCTTTAAATGCCTCCGACATGACTGTGAGTTGTTTGTATTACCTTTGAATGCAGCAATCATTAAAAATACTAAAAGAAACTAAGATTCAATGGCAAATGTTTAGACTAGGGTTCTTTTCAACACTTCAAGTCAAAGTTTGTCACTGAATTGTAGTTTATTTTAGTATTTCTAAATTCAGCGCCATTGAGTGCTTAATAATTAGTGGATGATAGCAATCATTAAATGTCATAGACTTATGTATTTCAGCCAGCATATTTTGAGCCCAGCTGGACACTTTGAAATGTGCTGTGGGCAGACAATTATTCAACGCTGGGCAATGAAACCGAATGCTGTACTTTCACGGGACACACAAGATGTTTCAACAGACTGGTTAGGAATTGCGCTTCTCATTATTGTGTCCCTAGGCCTTAGATACTCCATTACCTTTTAATTCCCATATCAAGTGGTTCAGCTTCTCTGTAGATCCCCTATCACACCACTGCTTGATCAAGTTCTGACAGAAAACTTCCTGGAACTCCCCAGATGACTATCCACAAGTCCTATCAGCAGTTTGGCATCTTTTTCCTGGAGTTATCTGCTAACGATTATCTCTACTCTTGATTTCTACTTTCATCTCAACTCCCACATAAAACATTTACCTGTCAGGAAAAAAAATACCTACAAAGGTCTCGTCTAATAAGCGTAATTGTTGCTAATCACGTGTTGCCTGTAAGGCGTTTTTGTGTTGGAATGCTGCTCCTGATTACATGTCTCTGTGCCTCAGCCCCTGGCTGGCCTGCTCCTCTGTCAGTGCTCATGTAATGTGCTAGGAGTGTAATTTATAGGTTTGAGGCTGTCCTGTGGCTTCAGTCAGTGATGTCTCTCAAGGTATTGAAGATAAGAAGTGTCCTCTCAATGATCACTGCCCAGGCTAGTTTAATAGCGTAAACCCCCTTCTATTGGAACAGCTCCGGAGATATGGAAATTGTTTTGGTTTTTTTGCAGTCGTTTGGATGAAGGGAATTTTACACAGAAACAACAGAACTCATTTTTTATTCCCCTATAATGAGAAAATATAGGAGGTGCCTGTATGTAAGTGTGTCACAATTGTTTTTTTTTTTTGTTTGTTTTTTTTAAATTGTCTCAATCCTAAAATTCTAGCTGATGCAAACTTTTGGCCATAGCTGTATAGAGCATCCTCTATTTGACTGTGTGACTTGCACATTAAATACTGTCAGCACTGAATTATTACATGTGCAGTTTACTGAATTTGTGAATTACTGAAAAGTGAAATAAACAAGGAGCACTGTTTAAACGACACATGTTTCAGTGTTAAATGCAACAGAGTGAATATATATATATACACACACACACACACACACACACACACACACACAGTGCATATAGAAAGTCTACACCAACTTTTTTTCACATTTTCTTGTGTCAGTGCCTCAGAGTTTCATGCATTTAAATGAGGATTTTTTTCCACTTATCTACACACTATATTCCACACTCTTAAGGGGAAAAAGTTTTTTATTGAGAAAAAAATTATATATTAAAAATACAAAACTGAAAGATCATAATTGGATAAGTCTCCACCCCCCTGAGTTAATACTTGGTGGAAGCACCTTTGGCAGCAATTACAGCTGTGAGTCTGTTGGGATAGGTCAATACACCTTCCACTTCTTAATAGTCGTCTTGACCATGCTCCAAGGGATGTTGAAGGCCTTTGATATGTTTTTATACCCATCCCCTGATCTGTGCCTTTCAACAAGTTTGTCCCGGAGTTCTTTTGAAAGCGCCTTGGTGCTCATGGTTCAGTCTTTGCTTTGAAATGCACTACCCAGCAGAGGGAACCTACAGGAACTGCTGAATTTATCCCGAAATCATGTGAATCACTACAATTTAACACAGGTGGAGTCCACTTAACTTGGTGTGTGATTTTGAAGGCGATTGGTTACACCTGAGCTAATTTAGGATTGCTATTACAAGGGGGGGGGGGGGTATTTTTAATTTTCTACAAATTTCTAGAATATTGTTGTAATATTGTTTTCACTTGGAAGTTATGTGGCAGATAAATGAAGATAAAGATAATGATGTAGGTAAATGAAAAAAAAGGTTAATGCATTTTAATTTCAGGCTATAAGGCAACAAAAGGTGAATATGTATAGATATACATATAATAAAATGTGTATAATTATTTTTAATCTGATCCCATTTTGGAATCTCTCTTACATTCATTAAAATCCAATGACAGAATGACTGGCTGATTTTGCACTCTTCGAAATTCTGCTGCATTGCTAGGCAGCCTAAGTTTGATATAAGGAAAGCTATTCCCTCGTAATCAGCTATTAAGGTTTAAATGTAATTTGTTAAATAAACAGAATGCTGTTTATGGACTTGCTTATGTTATTATTTCAATCACCGCTTTTTCAGACATCCTAATTAGTGGACTAACTACAGTACTCCAAAAACATTTACCCTCCCTATATGAAGAAACATGAGAGGGCATTGCTTCACAGAAAAAACATGAGACGGACATTGCTTCACAGATGTTCTCGAGGGTCATTGAGTGTATGTCCAACCTACTTTTGTACTGATTGGTTTGGCTAATCAAGGCTAATTGGGAATTGTTGTCCAAATTGGATGAAACTTTGCTTGGATAACAAAAGGTTTTTTCGTCTGCAGAGCAACCATATAAAAAATGCCTACTGCTCTCATCGACACGACTGCAACGAGCGTGCTCTCTTGCGCAATACAATGGTGAGTCAAAAAGTTTAATAGACACAAGTGTTTACAGCTTGTCTCGGTTGCCATGTCGACTATCACTGATGTATTTTTATAAATATTTTTATATAAATATATATATATATATTATATATATATATATATATAATATGAAGATAAAAAGGAACTTGCCAAACAGAGGGGGAAAAAAGAATGTTTGAAAAATATGATTTGCCAAAGAGATCCCGTTTAAGGATAGGTGCTGTTTTTTCTAATTGTTTTTTTTTTTTTTTTTTTTTTTTTTTTTGGTGCTTAAAAAAAAAAGAAACTGCGCAAACTCAACGAGTCGTAGTTGTATTGTACGGTACAGCCGGATAGCGTTTTGTTTGACTTTATGTTAATATAATAAAGGTCAAGGATGAGAAATTTCGTAGAATTTTGTGTTTTTGAGTGAGTTAAGTGTACCGTACCCGCAGTATATGTCCATTTGCTTCAAATCAACAGAAATTCCGGCATAAACTTTCTTATTTCTGACTCCGGATCTTCCTGAACACTTCTGTCTGCCCAGAGAGAAACAAGAGCCTGCACTTCCTCACCACCCTGAGGCTGTACTTTTCTCTCATCACACTTGCTGCCTGCAATATTTGTTGTTTTTTTTTCTGGAGTTTACTGACTGATGCAACGTAATGAGGAAAATCCTTAATCCCGCCACTGGCTCGGCTTGGCTTGCAGCCGGAATCAGATGTCTTGTGAGGCTAGAGTTTCATGGTTTGGTTCTCACTCGGCTCGACACATTGCCAGTGAAGAACCACCCGTACTGTACCGAGCCCTCACGGGTTGGATGTGCCAGTGGAGAAGGGGTATTACAACCCCAGCACAGTATGGTGTAGACTCCAAAGAGTGGTCTTGAAGGATGTTCATATTTCAGACAACTGGAGGGGAGGGGAGTTAGGCAGAGGCGTGTATGTTTTATGTATGTTTTATTGAATGAAAGACTTTTTTTAGTGTTTATTCATCCCTTTAGTACTCTAAGTGGCAGGTCTGATTAGTACTGAGATACTGAGATACTAGAGGAAAGTGGATGGATCTGGATGGATAGGAGGTATTAGGTTTGCCAACTCTGGCTTTGAGCTCTAAACTTAAATAGAATCTTTAACTGCTAGGGTGGAAATCGGAAGCTGGGGGGGGTTAGCTTTGGCACTCACTCACTTATGGCATCTGCTCAATGCAAACAAAGCTATCCTAGTCTTTTAATGAGGCAGGGTCTTGTGTCTTAACTGCCGATTTATGTCTGTGGAGCGTCCGTCATATTAGGTTCTCTTAGGATGCCTGTCATTGCATACCCAAAACCCATATACCCTTTCTTTCTGGTTAATTTCAAACTGTGCTCAACCTGTTCTGCTCTGAAAACCTTCATTGTCAAGTCATATCCTAAGAAAAAGGTAAAAGATACTTGATTTCTGCTGCCCCAACCCCTTTGTCAACTAATAGAGTAAAATGTTTCAAAACAGGATGATAGAGAGGTGGGCCAATGATTTGATGCACTGGTGTCAATATCAGTGAGTTATCATATCCCATAGCTATTCTGGATTCTAGGAACCTTACTTAGTTCATCTAAACAGCAGTAGATACAGAATTTAAATAATATCTTATTTATGTAGTTTATGTAGTTTTACAAAAATACACCACGGATTAACATAACTAATCTTGGTACGCAAAGGGCTATATTTTAATTATTTAAGCAGAATCAGCATTTAGACCGGCCACCAAATGAGTCTCATACCTAAACGCATTTGCGTTTGTTTCCAATAGAGATGGAGTTACAGTTTTACATATACAGTTTGGTGTTTTTTCTTTGTTTTAACACAGGGTTAGGGTCTTATACCATTGATTGAGGGTGGAAATTAACTTTACTAGTAACACCCCATAGCATATGTTTTTTTACAATACTGTCTATAGTAAAATAAGAATAGCTAATATCAACTACGTCATTTCCATCTGATATGAGCCTAGTACCAACTGTCTGATATATAGAGAATAATGTATAGGGTGCTGTACAATGCATGCTTATCATACCTTTGCTACAACTGGGCCTACTGTTCCCCCTTGAGTGGGTGGAAATCAGCTTGTATCTTACGCAGCACGCTATACTAAATACAACAGTGCATTTAATTAATTATGTGTTATCTAGAAATTTCCATCGGATACAAAACTATCTGAAAGGAAGACATTTCAGACGATAATAACGACAACAATAATACTAATCTCTTCAGTCACGGTCTAAGGAGGCGCTTGTAACAGTCTATTGATCGTGTTTTTTGTTGTTTGTTTTTGTATATACATCTTAAGAAATAACTTTGGCAAACCATTAAAGTAATTTTATCCAGGAATTTAAAGTAATCATTTATTCAGTTAATCAAAGGTGCTAAAAGCAGCCCTGAGCTGTATGGTCGTTCTACCAGGTACTGGGTGCTAGCTTTGAATTCAACTTCACATCCTGTAATGGGTTCCCTGGCTGGAGAGAGGGGAGTTTCTGTTTATTTATTTGAATTTATTTGCTGAAAAGCCGTGAGGATCAGAGGGTCATATTAATCTTGCACTTATCGCTTTCTTACATTTTTCTTCCAATGATATTTTTTCCCCTAATGATGTACTTATTAGATGAGAGGTGGGAGAAAAACTGTTGAGCTGTATCATACTGTAGTGTTTTTCTCTTGGATGAATGCAGACCTGTGGATTGATAGACTGCATTGTGAGTCTTGCCCACTATTGGTGGTTATTCAGGGATCCTGATCTAGCTAGCATTTGGCATCTCCACTCATTTCATTTATTTATAACTACTCCAAAGGAAGGCAGATAGCAGAAACATTTGTCTTCTGGCCTAAGAAGTTTCTTTTATGTTTTTTATTTTGTTTACCCTGCTGGGGATATATTGGCAAGGCCTGTACGTAAGTATGCCACACTTGGGTTCTAGAGCCCTTACCTGGTAAAGGCAGAACCATGTGGCGCGCAGGTGAGCCATACAGTTAGGGGGAGCTGTGCGATGGGGTGCCTGTCTCTGTGTGGATGTAAGTTACTTTTGATTTGCAGCGGGAGATGTATGTTATGCATTGTGCCTTTTGTAATTCAAAAAAATACATATAAAAGTATCAGTTGGATTTATTTATATACTGAGGTTCTGCAGCAGTAAAGGTGTAGATTTTTATTCTAGGTTCTAAGACTTTCGTCTGGGCTCATAAGAGTAACCAAGACCAAGGTGTTGTTCGTCTAAAGAATTTCCAACATATAACCAGACTTGAAGTGAGTGTGCCCTACGCAGGAAATCAGTAGATGATCAGTAACTATTTCGGGCACCGTTATGAAGTTCAACAAGTCATTCACAAGCAACAGTCACAGCTTTGATAAAAACGGCCAAACATCCAGACAAGAAAGTGTATAAAAACAGAGCGTGCACTGACATAAGTAATTACATATGAAGTTAAACTGGACTATAACTACATAATATTTACTTTAAATTCTGCCTAACTGAAGTAATCCCAAACCCAGAAGTTCAGTGACTGTGTGAAGCTAAGTGAATGCAGGCCCATGTCTGTAGCAGGAGAGATAACGGAGTGAAGTTCTTGGCTGCAGTGTGTTCCCCAAATGAAAGTTACATGCAGCAGTGACGGGAAGAATTCGGAGCGGAACCAACAGATGGGGCTCAACTGACAGAGGGCATGCACAGCATGCTGGCAGCTTGGGATGTCTGCCTTGTCCTTTTCGTGGACTCGACTTCCAAATAACATGCACTGAGGCAGAATAAATAGGGTGTGCAACATGACACATTCACATATCATTCCTGTTTCGTTCCATTTCTTAAGTTTTCACATTTCATTACAACCTTGACACTTTTTTCCTTTTGGTTCATTATGATATTTTCTTTAATAAAGACCATTATAAGAAGCTTCTGGTTAGTTCCCCACAAGGGCTTTTTCCATCATCGGTGTAAGACTAAAGTTAAGAGTGATGCTAATTTGATTATCAGTCTCGCTGTCAACACCAGTGTAAGCTTCTCTGTAATAAATGTACTCCTTGCATCACATTAGCAGCAGCAGTGAATTCAAGCAGCCCATCACAACACGATTGTCAGTAGGGAAGCTCGCACAGGTGTGCAAGGGGAGAATAACAATCCAATTATCATCACTGTATTACCTTTAGTCCCACATTGAGAAAGCAAAAACCCTTCAAGCAACGGCACTTTTAAACCAGAGGGTTGCCTTACGGTCCAATAATGTGATGAAACTTTAAATACACCATACCTTACCCTACTGATAACATGAATGCCAACAGGAAAACAGGAAAACAGAAAACATTAAGTTTAAAAAAAATTGAGCATGTTGCTTTTTGGGGGGTTTTTTGTTTTGTTTTTTAAATCTTAATTGAACATTAGCCTGTATTAGATTTATGTAAATCTAAAAGGCAAGCTGTAGATATTTTCTCAGTTAGAAAAAAGTTTTCAATTGAATTACAAACAGCTTTTTAAACAGTTTCTTCACATACATTGTTATAGCAAGATCGCTTTAATATCTTTATACACTGTTTCTGACACGTCCTGTGCGTACAGACTGAAAGAGTGAGCACTGTTAAATAGGAGGTAGCCCAGCGAGGTGTACAAAGATAATTCAGTGCTGTTTGGATAAGTCTCTGCGGTTTATGCCAGCGCATTATTTTTGCAGGACCAACAGCAAGCTTTGAGTAGCCATGTCATTGTTGCTGTCTCGCCAGCACCAGAAGGGGGCACCAGTAGGTAGCGGTGGGGACCCCCGGATTTGAGAAAAGACATAATACAGGAGTAGAATGGGCAAGAAATACTAAACCCTTGAGAAGGATCTTTTTGTAGGTTTCCCAGAGGCTGGCTTGTACACATAAAGTAAAATACTGTAGCCTCCATTTGGAGGGGGGGGTCTCAGACTGCGAGCATCTGGTATAGCTGAGCTGTAGGGTCCCAGGGGAACGCTGTGCAATTTATTTCACTGCAGCCACAGACAGAGCTGCTATTAGGTAGACTGACAGCACTTAACCTCCGAAGGGCACCCTGTCAGACTAAGAGAACAATCCCGGGCCTTTTCAGCAATAGACTCCGGGCCATGACTCCCAGTGGAGCAAAGCCACGAGAGGGAGTTACCAAATCTTGAGGTCAAGAGCTCCACCTTTTTTCAATTTAGTATTGTTACTGTTCTAATGTTGTTGTTAATAATTGCTACAAAATTAACATGAGGGAATCCAGCCTGTTGTTCTTATTACCCGTGTCCTTCATTGGCCGTTTTCTAATTCGGCTGCTGTCTTTTTTGACAAGTGGTTTCCAGCCCTGTCCAGTTGTCTCTGACTACTGCCAGCATGGGACCAAAACCAGATGTATTAATAATACAAACTGTACATTCTGATATTATTAAGGGTCTAGATTTATTGGTTAATCCTACTTAACAAAATACCTATTTTTTATAAGCTCTGCTCTGTTTGCTAAAAGCATTAGTGCCACAAGATACATGGGGCTATAATGTGATCACCGGTCAAATGCGAGCGCACGCGCAAACAGCAGTTGCCCCTGATTCTGTGGCGCATAAATGTAGCAAAAATGTAAACAAATAAAAACCTTGTGCTGAAATAGTATTCTGAAGACATGTCTTGCGCAGTTATAGAGCGCCTAACCCATCAATTCTGATGACTGTTTGCGCAGTGGGGTCCCAAATAGACAATTGTGTACTGTGACCCGCTGGAACCAGGTTTATTTTGTGCTGGAATCAGAAACTTTAACAATTGAACACACTATAAAACAAAGTAGTCCTAAGTAGCAACTGCTTGCATTTGGACTGACACAGAAAGAGGAAATCAAAGAAAGAAAAGTAAAAGAAAAGAAAAAAGAACAAAAAAAGACGAAACGTAAGAAAATAACAATATTGTTTGTAAATTAATAATAAACAAATACATTTTTTTTAAATCCTCTTTTGCAGATACAATGGAGTACTACATTTATTTTCACGAAGACTGTAGCAATTTATTTTCATGGCAATTATTATAAGTGAAAATATTTGCGTACAGTACATGGAGAGCAGCATAATAGGAGCGTCTCTTCTGTATCTCTATGTGTGCGTCTGTCCTTCCTTTCCCTGGTTGTAGCTAGTGCTGTGTGTGTCCTTGTGTGTGTATCATGTGCAACTGTAAACGAGTTAACTGCGGTGTAAACTTGACACAGTGTATTTGCATTGTTAAGCCACTACTATCAGTAGACCTTAAACAAGATAACGGTTTATTTTCCTGATAATGTACGAGCTTAACTGGTTTGAAACATTATAACGAATTAGAAAATGGATCAGAGATTTCCTATAACCTGATTGGTCAATACGATGGCTTAAATCTCTGATAAGAGATTTCCTTTAACTTGACTGGTCAATACGAGGGCTTAAATCTTTGATAAAGGACCTTGAATGTTAGCTTTCACGCAGACTGATTTAGTTTCAGCAACTTTATTTAAGCATATCACAGTAACAACACAGGCATCTCTTCTAAAGCCAGGAGAAGGAGGCTTTGACTTTATGAACAGTCACTGTGAACAAATTACTAAACAAACAGCACAATTGGGATTAACACATACTGCAGATAACTAGATTAATTTTCATTACTAAAACTTTTTATTTTATGTATTTTTTGCTAATAAATGTTAGGACCTAACGGTATCTTAAATACTGACACATACACAAATACACGAACATGTACTAAAATCCAAATAAAAAAAATAATGAGTTAGCTGGAGTTTTATTCTTTACATATTTTACAAACATTTCACAAACCGGGGTGGGTCGGGGGTTGGTTGGGCTTTGGGAAAATATTCCATGAGAATTTAAGCCCTGGTTCTATTGAAACTCTAGTACATTACAAGCTCAGAGGGAATGTGATGCAGCACTTCATGTCCCGCTAGAAAATGAATCAGTCAGCTGCTGCTACTCATAGACAGGTCAGGGAGGGTAAGTATTTTACACGTTATGTCATTGCCATGAAATAATGTATTTTGTATTATTATTATAAATAATAAATGTATTGCTCTACGTGCCTCTACCTCTTCTATTAATTTAGCAATCTCCTGTGTCGTGAAGCGTGGTTTACCTATTCTCTCAGCTAGTGACCTACCCCTTGCTGTTCTGACTTGCTCTGTTTTTTCTTGCTCTGTGGTACTGCAGCTCGACATGATCGCCACTTCTGCATTCAAAATCGGAGCCTTGCAGTGACACAAGTGCATTCTGTTTCATAAAGGGATTGTTGCCTGGCCCTGATTGGATAGCAGATTCCCCAACCTACTCAACATTGATTGGCTGGGCGCTGTCAGTGCGCCATTAAATGCGCTTGCACCTTTGGAGAAACCACTTCCTTCGGACAAACCACTTTAACCACTGTGTTTGCAATTGCACTCATTTTGATCTGAATAGAGCCCATAATGTACAGTACTACCTGTTAGAAAGACTTAAATTATAACTACTTTTGCTAAAACGTGAATTAACTAAAAACAGTTATTCATAAATATCATCACAATATTATTGAATATCAACTATTAAGTGTGGCTTGAGTTGGCATATGTAGTTCTGCATTGTTTCTATCTGGCTTGAAATATTTTGCTATACTGTTTTGCTTGCGTTTTTTTGTCTCTCAGTGAACTCTGAAGGATTGTAACTTATAACATATTGAGATGCGCTGGGCCATACAGTCCATACAATAGAGTATTATTGAAATATATTGTTATATATCTGTAATAAGTTTTTGCTGATATAGTTTTGTATTAGTTTAATCAGTATTTGTGGAGTGGGTGAGGGGGGCGGGGGGACAGGGGGGAACTGGGCAATGAAAGCTGCACTCCGAGTCGGTTTACGTTCCTAAAACTGAAACATTTTAGGCACTGCTGTGAGATGGCTTGATCATTACAATATTGTGCATAAATTTAAAGAGAAGACTATTAGCTATTCAGGGATACCATCGTTCTTAAGTAAGGGGTCTGAGTGGGATAAAATGGACAATAAATGTCCCAACCTTAGTCATTTTATTTCAAACCTGACTTACAAGGCAGAAGATACTAAAAAGGTTGGGTGAAATAAAAAGTCGTTAGCCTTATGAAATGTGCGCTTGTGTATATGTGTGTAAGCAGGACGGTAATAGCTGTCCACCTGACCCCTGCAGCTCCGTTCTGTTTGCTTCTGGGCACTCTGCTCGGGTTACAGTGACAGTGTACTGACGGCTACTCAGGACTGAAACGTGATCCGCGCTGAGCACAGCGCACCCACAATTCCTCCTTCATTCTAGGAAACAGAATTTGTTCTCGATTCAGGGCCTTCAGTTTGAACCCTCCATTCCACACCACTGCCCCTGCTCCTGCCCCTGCCTGTGCTCCACCCAGACATGCACGCTGGATGAGGATGTTTTGTTTTCTGCTTCCAGGTTCAATCCAAGTTTGTAGCAAACTAGATGTTGGATCTCCGTTGCACACTAACACATTGTGCAATAATGAGGTGTATAAGCGTGTACTGTCCCATGTGTGTTTTGGAACGTTATGCATAGTGTTTTATGCTTTAGTCATTACTATACTAATTTATACTCTCTGAATATTCTAAATAGGCACAACTGTTAGTTATTATTGCTTGTTCTTTCAGACGAGAGGAACAAATTCAGATCATTTTGGTGTGGCCACCCAGACAGAGAACATCCTAATATCCTTCCCCTAATAGTCCTATCCTTGATATTGGCTTCTCTCACAGCTGCAATTACATCTTATATTTCTTTAAAAATAAACTACTAGATGTCAGAAATGAGATTCCGCATTCGTCAGATTTGACCCAAAATGTTTTGCTGCCGTTTCTCAGATATATCTCCCCTTTTCCTGCCTTCTACTGAAATAGAAGGGTACGGAAGTTTTGTAAATCTCACAAATGTTCAACATCACAAAAACAAAATTCTAAACACCAACTTTGGCATTCCCAACCCAGAGAGCTCCCCCCCCCCCCCCCCCGCCCTCAATTCGAGGGTTCAAGCAGTTTTCTGACAAGAGAGAATTACAGCAGCTTATATTAGCAGCATAGTTACCCAACACTCTGGAATCTGAGTGGATATCCTTACCTGTCACGGCCGGATTCACAGTGCTGATGTGTCCTTCCCTGATGACAAATTCCTCCCCCCAGGGATATGGTATCACTGCTGATTAACTGGTTATACCCTGTTGAGTTGAATGGCCGCCCCTGGCATTAGAAAGCTATTCCTATGAAGCCATGCACATCTCTTGTTTTAGGAGCCCAGCGGCTGCAGCAGTGGCAGCTCCAGTTGTTTATGGTCAGCGGTAGCTTCCGCCAGAAGACGCCGTAGACAGTTCCTGTTAAGAAGAGATGATAAGAGGGTAGCCGCTCAACATGAGGAAGATTGACAGTTTGATATGGAGGGAGTGCTGATGACTCGGTGGACAGATTGTTACAGAGCACTAGTCTTATAAGTCCAACATGGTCATGTTTCGTCTGCCAGCACCTTCCCATGAGGTTTGCAGGCCCTGTCTTTCAGCTGAGGCTTAAAACCAAGATCCTAATAGCTTTACATGTGTGAATGAGCTCTGGCTGGTAAATGAAAAACCAAAGTGAGGGTATCAACCTTGACTTTTCCAACCTGACCTTCTTTGACAACCACATCCCTCTTGTATAGTGTGTGGAGACCGTAATGGGGATTTAGTGAATTAAATCTAGGCTGTAAAGAAGGTTAGAGTTATTCTCAATGGCGAAGTGGTGAAACAAGTTTTATATTCTGGATAAAGCTGCCCAGTTGCAAGAAACAAAATGTTTACACAAGCATATAGTTAGGGCTTCTGTATTAAACTAGATCCAGGTTATGGATTAAGTAGCATCAATGTAAATGGTTTATGAGAAGTAAATCTGAAATCTGTTTCCCAGGATGTTACACATTTCAAAAAATGTCCACAGCTGTTGGCTTTGATCAGAGCAGCCCCCATTTTATAAATTAAAATATGTCCACAGGCCAAGAATCCTCCTTCCTCCTCTTGCCTTTGTTTTTGTTCCGTTGATTGAAACCGTACATTTGGAACCATCATTCAGCCTTTCAAAGCCAAAAAAAAATCCTCCGTCTAAATAACAGGCAGCAGATCCAGGGAGAGCAGTCTGCCTGGTGTTCAGAACGAATCAAGGACTTCAGGAGCTTTGACCCTTTCCCTTCTACAACCATACCAGCAGCCCATGGTAATGAAAGCCAGAGCAATGCATTTCAATGGTAAGAAGCAACCTATTGTGGTTAACTACCAAACAGGATTGTTGCAAAGTAACATTTGATCACCAATGGTAAGCAAGGTGGAACCTGGACAGTAGTTGGGTAGGTGTGCTCTTAAAGTCATGTAGTTTGTGAAGTGCTTTTGGTGTTCTGCCCGATTCACTTGACAACCAATTAATTCACTTTAGGAAAGATGTATAGAGTGGAGGGTGGACATTTTAAAAGTGCAATAGCTTTGCTTTCTGCTGAAGAGCTCCCCTAGGAGTACGGTTATTGACCCATATTTGAACACCCTGTGGTAGGCCAAGGTTGCATGCAGTCTTTTGAAGGAGAACATGAATGTTGCCCAGGTGTCATGGAAAAATGTTCCAAATCCCCTGACCTTCATTATCTTCGTACACAACATCTATTAGTCAACAAACATGGCTCAGTAGTAAATTGGACTAAGGGGTTCTTTAGCAGGGCATCTGTTCACTCTGGAAACCCAGTCTGGGTCCTTTTTCTTTAGTTTGGCTGCTCTGCTGAGCTGCTCCCCAATAGTTAAGGAGCTCTAACTGAGGAGGGTGAGTTTATATAGCTGCCTAGCCAGGGGAGGATTAGGTATCGGTGTATAAAATAATTACTCTGCAGGAATGCTGTTGACTCTGAGATTTGCACCGTCTGCTACGGCTAATGAGGTAGAGATGTTTCCACGGCAGCTCACAGGCATGGCAGGTGTGCCAGTCTGATGAGGATGAGAGAGTCAGGGGAGTGTGCGGCGCTGTGCTCGGGAACAGGGGCTTGGGTCGCCTGCTCTACCTGGCAGTGTGGAAACGTGAACTGTATTTCCATACGAACTTGAGCATTTATTCATTTGAAATTCCATGGAAGCAATCATTCATTCAAATTAAATTCCCATTCGTATTCATATCACACCCCCTGAGTCAGACTGACCTTCCACAAGTGGAGATATATCACATAGAATTGTGTGGAAAACTATACCCCTATTGAAAACATAAACTAATATGTAGACTGGTTCTGTAATCAAGTGTGCTCTGTGCTATCAGAAGAGGAACTATAAACATTAATTTTAATGTAGTGGTATTGTATCTTGACCCTATAAAATGCCTAGCTGTAGTTGCAGTTTTTGTGCCTAAATTCTGGTGCAGGGCACTTGAAATTCAGTTCTCCTGTTTAAGTACAAGAATTAAGAAAAACAAAGAAAATGGTAAATTTTACAATCTTTTAGGTATTTATTCTGTGACACTATTATATGCTTCAGGAAATTTGGAATTGGAAAGTGATGTAAATGGACCATGCTATAAATTTATAAAAAGCTTGTATTTTTTCCTTTTGAGATGCAGTGGCTCTCAAAAGTATTCACCTTCTTTGGACTTTTCCACATTTTATTGTGTTACAGCATGGAATCAAAATTGATTTAATTAGGAGTTTCTGCCACTGATCAACAAAAAAAAAAAAATCTCCATAATGTCAAAGTGAAAAATAAAATCTACAAATTGTTCTAAATTAATTACAAATACAAAACAGAAAATAATTGATTGCATAAGTATTCACCTCCTTGAGTCAATATTTGGTAGAGGCACCTTTTGCAGCAATTACAGCCATGAGTCTATTTGGATAAGTCTCTACAAGCTTTGCACATCTGGACACTGCAATTTTTGCACATTCTTATTTGCAAAATTTCTCAAGCTCCGTCAAGTTGGATGGGGACCTTTGGTAAACAATGATTTTCAACTCTTTCCACATATTCTTGATTGGATTGAGGTCCAGGCTTTGATTGGGCCACTCCAGGACATTGACCTTTTTGTTTTTAAGCTACTCCAGTGTGGCTTTGGCTGTGTGTTTGGGGGGTCATTGTCCTGCTGGAAGATGAATCTTCTCCCAAGTCCCAGGTCTCTTGCAGACTTCAGCAGGTTTTCCTCCAGGATTTCTCTGTACTTTGCTGCATCCATTTTGCCCTCTATTTTCACAAGTTTTCCAGGCCCTGATGCAGAGAAGCATCCCGATAGCATGATGCAGCCACCACCATGCTTCACGGTAGGGATGGTGTTCTCAGGATGATGTGCGGTGTTAGGCTTGTGCTAAACATAGCGCTTAGCGTTGAGGCCAAAAGGCTCTTTTGAGAGCCACTGTATGCAATGATTTAATTGATTGATGGTTTAATTTTTTATTTTTACTAATCATTTTTTAATAGAAATGATTAGCTGCAACTATGGCACAGGATACCATGCAACACAAACCAAATGGTGTTTTTCAAAAAACTGAGAAAGACAAATTGCTGAATTTTAGCTTCATTCACCAATTACAGTACCAGCGCTAAGACAGATTATGGATTTCATAAGATTGCCATTTTTATTTTGTATCTTTTGGTACTAACTAGGGTTATAAATCATCAATAACGCAGAGGTTTCTTTGGCTTTAAGAGAAATACAGATGTGCTGGACAGATGCAAATTTCCTGTGGGGGCAACTGAGGGGTACCCTCTGTCTCTTTCTCTATGCATTTCTCTCCTGCTCTCTGTCATTGTTGTTAAAAACTGCAATCAAGACCTAAATGAAAACCATTTGGAGAGGGAGGAGCACGAGCCCTGCAGTAATGAGTGCAGGTCTCTGTGTTATAGATACCTTAGCATTGTCTGCAGAGGGGCTGCGCTGTGTCTAATTGATTCCAGAGCACCGGCTTTGGCTCCTGATAGGAGAAATTCTTCCCAAGCCCACTCTGGAATTCCCTCTTCCCGAGATACACCCAGAGGCTTGTAAACCCTGTATGCCAACATCAACAGAATAACATTCCCCCCATGAAAAAAAAACAAAAATCCATGTAATAGTAATTACTAAAGTGTGCAGAGCTAGGACCCGGTAAACTGACTCTCCTGGGTGAACGCAAAAAAAGTCATTTTAAAATCTCAAAGGTAATATTTCCCCTTTAACTGATTGCTTCTTTAGCTGTCTCATTTCTATAGATTCACTCACAGCTCAAAGTGAATGTGTATTTAGTTTCTTTGATACTAACAGCCTAGGATTTTACATGCAATAAATTAATTTGTTGGATGCTGTAGACTTGGATAGGTATTGATAAAATATATTTGTATTACCTAAAACACTGAAAAATATTTAAGAAATGAAAAGTAACTTGAGAGACAGAAAAAAATGAAATTTGTAACAACATACTGTAGACTGAAGTTGTTTAAAAATGTATGCAGAGTAGGAAAGAAAGTAGAAAAATGTCTGCATAGCATTCCGGAAAAACAAAGAAAGTCATTTCTGCAGATATACCCAAGGCAGTTCCATTACAGATAAATACATTTCTTTTCAGCAAAATTCCTGTCTCTTACAGAGGCTCCCTAGAAAGATTACTTTTCTACCATGTTAGTAATTATTATTTTAACGGTGAAACTTGATTAGCAAACTACCATCTGTATTTGAAGTTTCTTGAAATACAGCACATTGCTTCATAAGAAGCACACCATATGTTCTCTGTTGCTGGTCCTTTGTAACTAAACTTGGGTGGATGCTGAATGTCTTTGTGGAATTCCATAGTGAAGTGGTATGTGCTCTGTAGTAGACATCCAAGCTAGGAGAATCTGCTGCGGATTTGTTCAGGTCACCCCAAATCTGATCAGGTTTCATACTGCTCAAAACAGGATCAGGGAACTTAGCTGTAGAATTATTGTCTTCAGCACACATTCCCTGTAATAGTGATCTGGTTTGCAGGAAAGCTAATGTTCTGTAATGGGGTTTGCTGCGGTTCCTGAGCCAGTGGTCACGTTTCAGCGCTGTCACTTGGGTTATTCTCATTTTCATTTGCTCACAGGTTGTTCTCCCCTCTCCGCTTTCAGTTACCAGTCTTCATTTTGGTGGGGGGAGCTTATTCCTTTTATTTTGCATCTGTGAAACCATGGCTTTTTTAAGTTGTGAAATAGAAAATTAACCATTCGCTCCAAGCACACTCCGGTTTCGGCAAGCTGCACTTACAGGAAGTGCCCTTTTGGTAGTGTCAAGTGTTAATCTTGACCACATCCCAAGAGAGAATCATCACTAAGTTAAAGTTATTCAACCAGGCCCTAAAAAGAAGCTTGATTTGATTAAGGCACTTTCTATGATATCCTTTTCATGGATTAAAATTGTACATGTATTTGAATTATGATCTGCTTCAAGAAAATGTGCCATACGCAACCACAGTGGCCAAATTTGACTTGTTTGGATTTTGATCACCCTGCAAGAAACTTTCACAGATTGTGTGTAATTTTTAAACATGCAAATTGTGTCATAGACCCCAATGGAGGTAACATAGCAGACATGCAAGACATGCAAAGCCCAAAAATAAGTGATTCCTCTTGATTATTTAAAACTCATACCCAGGGTTTTGTTCCTTCTCCCCCCTTCCCCTTGTGTAGATTATCCCCCCTCTTTTAGACCTCAACCAGAACCGCAGCAAACTGAAGCTGTACATCGGACACCTGACCGCACTTTGCCAAGACCGGGACCCCCAGATTCTCCAAGGGATAGCCCCACCCACTTCATATCACCACGACGACCGAGCAGCTTGGGAGGAGGAGCTGCAGAAGATGAGCTTGGAGCAGGTGAGCCCTTCTCATCACCATGGTTACTGTGGGTGAGATTTATTTATTAATAGACCTGACTCCGTTAGTAAAACAAACACAAAGCTTTTTCTGTAGAGCAAAGTTTACAACTATTTTCTAAAATTAATGTTTAAAAAATGGTTTGTTTCAAAATCTTTATTTTCCTTTAGAAAAATAATCACTGTAGGAAAAGTAATGGGTACAGTAACATTTGTACCTCTCGGAATAGCATTGTGTAATATTTCATAGAAGTGTGAAATAAGGAAAGAAATCTGTCACAAAGTTGTATTTATTTCAAGCCCCACATAGAAAAAAAATGAATCACTATTGTTGCCAGAACACATACAGAACTCATATGTTTTGCAGTAAGGACCACTCAAAAGGTTTTTGGGGTTACTATATAGTCTTCTATAGTATAGTATCTTCTCATGTGCGGTACTCACTAACAACAGTCTGGCAACAAAACAAATACCCATTTTAATAAAAAACTGGACCACATCTGGACTTCAGGAATCTCATTTTCAAATTGACTTTATTTGTCATGTAATGAATGGATGTGCATGGTGGAGAAAATGATTAGTTTCAATTACTTTAGCAGAATAGTGGAATAATCGGGGCAGTGATCTGTAGAATAATCGACAAGATTGAGAATCACTTCCTGCTGCTCTGCATGCCAGCTGCTCACGTGATGAACCCCTCTGAAGACAAATACAGTTCTCATTCCAGAATTACCCTTTGCACTAAAGCTTTTTTTAGGATTTGTTGTTTTAATTCAAGTGGGGTACAACTCATTAAAATGTTGTTTCTGTAAGCAGAGTGAGATTACTAGAAGCGAAAAGCGGAGCTGTCAATTCTGAAAGGTGTGACAAGCTCAAAACAAGGCAGTGAAAGTGATATTAGTAATATTTTCAATCGGGCAGTCACACCAGGTCAGGGTTTATTTTAATCTATATATTGCAGGTGCTTTACTGTTAATGAAGTCAAGAAAGCCTGATCATTGTTATACCTTTAAGAAGAGCCGATTTAAAGGTAGTGGTAATGGATGCATTTTGTTGACAAATGTGTCAATGGTTTGTTTTTTCCTCTGTAGATAAGTTTGTATAAATGTCCAGCCCCATTGTCAAAGTGGCTACAAGTGTGTTGATGGCAGCGAGACCACAACATGTGTGGCACTGGTACAAGTAACGCATTAGGTGGACCTTGTGCAATATTCTGCTGCCCTCCTGAAAAAACTTCATTTTCAAATGCATTTTTCCATGTATATTTTTGAGTGACAGTGGCATACCCAAGACTGGGGCGGGTGAATTGGAGTTATTTTCCTAGACTGCTTTAGCAGCTTGTCATTTTTTCATTGTTGAAATAGTTAATGACGTAGTGGTCAATATATTTAAAAAAAAATATATATATATATATATATATATATATACTTTTTAATATAAATATGTTTTGGGTTAAACCTGATTAAAACCTAATGTCTGTCCCCTGCTCAAGTTAAGTCCTGTTTTTGTAGAGATGGGCAAATTGAGGGAGGATTAATTTGCAAAAGGGATGGCTTCACAAAAGATTACTATTGAATTACAGGGATGGAAATAAGAGTCCTATTGCATAGCAGTTTCACCTATTCCAGGCGTTAATATGAGCTTTATTAGCCCCAGTGTATATATAACAAGCTCAGGGGTGTCTTATTAAACATAGTATAACCAGGAATGGATCAGTCTGCTATGCAGTAAGAGTCTTATTTCCATCCTTGAATTAAACTATTGAATAATCCATTCCTCCAAGGGCCCATATTCTAGTAATGATTAGTAGAAATGATTGCAGGACACTGCAGCATTAAGTAAGGAATGTGGAACCTGAATGACTGGGACAGGAATCCACCCTCCCCCCTCCCCTCCCCAGTAAATAATGCTGGAAACCAGATCGCAGTAAGGTTAATACAAATGGTGCTTGTCATTTTCTCTTCAGGGTTCTTTCACTATTCTGAAGCATGAAATCACCAACCAGGTGACGTTGGTTTCAAATCCCATCTGAGTCGTTGACCCCATATTGACCCCTGCCACAGTCAGTCTCTTGACCTCTATGTACCTCAGACTCATCCATTTCTAAGAATAAAAGTAATCCCACCCCTGTACTCACACTCACTCACACACACACACACACACGCAAACATAAGAAGGCTTGTATTGTCTTTGTCCCTGCTTCTGTTTTTTTTCTTCTTAATTTAGTGCGCAATTATGATTATTTATTTTCCCCCAATTTGGAATATCCAGTTATGTTTTTTCTCCTCACCACAGCGGGTCCCCACACAGCACAGATGTTCTGAGGGCATGTGAGCATCCTCCGATCTCACAAGCTCAAAGCCAGAATCGTTTTATGCAGAGCAATCCAGAGCAGAGGTGGGAGGGCTACCGATCCCGGAGAACAGAGACCAACCCTGCCTCTTATTCACTCTGTGTGAATGTGCTCGGTGTCTGGCCAGTAGGGTTCGCTGTTGCACGATGAGGAGAAGCAATCCTGGCCAGTTTCCTATCTCCCACCCCAGGAACGTCGGCGCCAATGTGACACCCCCCTCGGGGTCTCCAGCAAAGTTTGGCCTCTTTGCACAGCCTGGACACGAACTAGCGCCGTCCAAGCCATATGACTCATCCTGCGCACCCAGCGGCAGTGCTTTTAACAATGAAAAGAACTTCATGCAATAATCAAATGTAAAATGAATCACATGTATTCAATAGTGGTTTATTTAATAAAGTGAAAGAGTGTGTTCTGGGTTATAAGGGCAATGCAGAACGCATTTAACCTGTAACATTCACACTGAAAAACTGTTATGAAAATGAATCAATCGTCAGTCATTGAGGAAAGTAGGATATCATTACTGCAGAATATCACTGCAATAGCAGCTGTGCCATTAGCACAGACTGAGGACAGAGTTTAGGGGATTCTTCTTTATGCAGAGAGTGGTGTGTGGAATGGGTTACCAACCCATGTTGCTGATGCTGAATCATTGGGGTCCCTTGAGAACCGACTTGACAAATTTTAGGGATCAGTCAGCTATAGGAGCCGGACGAGCACTGTTGGCAAAATGGTTGGGGTTTTGTTGCAGTTTCTCGCGCTCCTGCCCCCCTCCCTTTTGTCTCAGCAGCCTCTTGTATTGATGGTTCAAGCTGTGAGCTAAGCAGGCATGTAATGTGTTTTAGAGGATCGCTGGGAAGTGGGGTCAGTGAGGCCAGAAACCGGAGGGGAGGGGGGAGACTGTTAATTAAAAGATAGGGTGCCTGTGTTTCCTAAATCTCCAGGCCCTGCTCCAGCGCAGATTAAATCCATGTTTCACTCTTTTACCGCTGACATACTTTGCAGCTGTTTCAAAATCAGGGAGTAGAACGTGGGTGCATAATGGAAGCTGAGTAAACGTTAAGAAGCATTGTTTTACACATTTATAAATGCATGGAATAGCCAACCAGGTGAAGTGGTAGGATATGAAACACTAGGAACATTAAACCCTTATTTGTGTTTTTTATTATATTATAGTCCGTATCTTTCATAGACCTGCTGTGTATAGAGGTCTGTTAAGAATTGAGTCGCCTTCTTTGTCCTCAGTATATACAGAATTGCCAAGTCTATCTCATTAAATAAAGAATAATATAAAATGTATGAAAAACAAATTCTGGAAGCACTACTACTACACCACATAAAATTTTTATTAAAATGCAGTTCCCCACAATGCTAAGCATTTTAGCACTTGTGTGCGTATATATGTGTATATATATATATATATATATATATATATATATATATATATATATATATATATATATATATATATATATATATATACTGTGCCTATAGAAAGTCTACACCCTTGAACTTTTTTCACATTATGTTGTGTCAGTGCCTCAGAGTTTCATGCATTTAAATGAGGATTTTTTTCCATTTATCTACACACCATACTCCACACTGTTAAGGGGAAAAACAGTTTTTATTGAGAAAAAAATTACATATTAAAAATACAAAACTGAAAGATCATAATTGGGTAAGTCTCCACCCCCCTGAGTTAATACTTGGGTGAAGCACCTTTGGCAGCAAGGTCTTAAGCAATGCACTTACAGCTGTGAGTCTGTTTGGATAGGTCTCTACCAACTTTGCACACCTAGATTTGGCAATATTTGACCATTCCTCTTTACAAAACATGTTCAAGCTCTGTCAAGTTCTTTGGGGAGCGTTGATGGACAGCAGTCTTCAAGTCATGCCACAAATTTTTGCTTGGATTTAGGTCAGGGCTCTGACTGGGTCACTCACCTGGAGGTGTGGCATATCAAGAAGCTGATTAAACAGCATGATCATTACACAGGTGCACCTTGTGCAGGGGACAATAAAAGGCCACTCTAAAATGTGCAGTTTTGTCACACAATACAATGCCACAGATGTCTCAAGTTTTGAGGGAACGTGCAATTGGCATGCCAACTGCAGGAATGTCCACCAGAGCTGTTGCCAGAGAATTTAATGTTCATTTCTCTACCATAAGCCACCTCCAGGAATTTGGCAATATGTCCAACCAGCCTCACAACCACAGACCATATGTAACCACGCCAGCCCAGGACTTCCCCATCCAGCTTCTTCACCTGCGAGATCGTCTGAGACCAGCCACTCGGACAGCTGATGAAACTGGGTTTGCACAGCCGAAGAATTTCTGCACATACTGTCAGAAACTGTCTCAGGGAAGCTCATCTGCGTGCTCGTCGTCTTCACCAGGGTCTTGACCTGACTGCAGTTCGGTGTCGTAACTGACCAGTGGGCAAATCCTCACCTTTGATTGCCACTGGCATGCTGGAGAAGTGTGCTGTTCACGGATGAATCCCGGTTTCAACTGTACCGGGCAGATGGCAGACAGCGTGTATGGCATCGTGTGGGCGAGTGGTTTGCTGATGTCAATGTTGTGAACAGAGTGCCCCATGGTGGCAGTGGGGTTATGGTATGGGCAGGCATAAGCTACGGACAGTGAACACAATTGCATTTTATTGATGGCAATTTGAATGCACAGAGATACCGTGATGAGATCCTGAGGCCCATTGTCGTGCCATTCATCCGCCACCATCACCTCATGTTTCAGCATGATAATGCACGGCCCCATGTCGCAAGGATCTGTAGACAATTCCTGGAAGCTGAAAATGTCCCAGTTCTTCCATGGCCTGCATACTCACCAGACATGTCACCCATGAGCATGTTTGGGATGCTCTGGTTCGACGTGTACGACAGTGTGTTTCAGTTCCCACCAATATCCAGGAACTTCGCACAGCCATTGAAGAGGAGTGGGACAACATTCCACAGGCCACAATCAACAGCCTGATCAACTCTATGCGAAGGAGATGTGTCGCACTGCATGAGGCAAATGGTGGTCACACCAGACACTGACTGGTTTTCTGATCCACGCCCCTACCTTTTTTTTTTTTTAAGGTATCTGTGACCAAAAGATGCATATCTGTATTCCCAGTCATGTGAAATCCATAGATTAGGGCCTAATGAATTTATTTCAATTGACTGATTTCCTTATATGAACTTAACTGTAAAATCTTTGAAATTGTTGCATGTTGCGTTTATATTTTTGTTCAGTGTAGCTTTGTCTTTTGAAATATTTGCATATCCCAAAATGAAAAGGGACTTGCAGAGAGTAGTCTTAAAGAGAAAGTTGCGGGGTTCAATAAAATACAGCTTTACACATCCCCACATGCTACAACTGTTTAAATAACGTACCTGTAATTTTTCGTTTCATTGTTAACATCCTGACAACTTTTTACAATTGTAACATTAAAGTCTGTTTTCAAAATAGCCACTCTAGTGCACAGGGGTTTGAGATCTGTCTTCTAAATCACTGCAGGAAGAGCGATTCAAAATATATATATTTTTTAAAAAACATAGCAACAAATGCTCTCAATTTTCTGTTTTGTGCCACATCATGGATCGTTATTGCTGTGTTACCTGTTTGACAATGTGGGTAATAATCCTGACACTATCAGTGCACTAGAGCGGACATTTTGAAAAGCTTAGAAACAGACTTTAAAGTTATGAGTGTAAAAAGTTGTCCCAATTTTAACAATGAAAAGAATGTGAAAGGTGTGTTATTGAAACAGTTGTAGCAACGTGTGGGAACATGTAACGCCGTATTTTTCAGAACCCCGCTACTTGGTATTTCATGGTGGTCTTTACCTTGTGCTGGTTATCAGAAGTCATAATAGAGAAACAGAGAGATTTACTATACAATATCAACAAATGTAATTAAAATAATCTTACAGGAAGGATGTTTGTGACACAGCATTTCATTTGAGGCAGCAGCTGGGTTACAGAGCTCACACACACGAATGAACAAACGAACGAACGAGAGAGCCAGTAGTAGATTGTTTAGTATGACACTCAATGTTTAAAAACAAGTGGTTTCCTTTCCAGTTAGCCCATTAATGCTGCCATAACACAATAAGTTTGAGGACAAACAACTCATTTTTCTGTCTGGTTTCGATTTCTGTGTGGCAGTTATTAAGAGCCCTTTTCAGAGCACAGTTATTAATGTGCTCTGAAAAGTTTATAGTGTTGTGACGGGATAAACAGGCTTTCAAAAAAATCTATGAAAGCTAAACAATTAGCATAAAAGAAGATTCTGTTGAGAATGTGTTTTTGCTAATGGAAGGCAGAAAATGTTTTTTGGTAAGCCTTGGATTTTTTCTCTTTAAGGTGTGATTTGCTGCACGGTGTTATTAGCAGACAAGTAGCTGGGCTACTGCGAGAGTTGAGAGTCCGTTTTTAACACTATTTTAAGTTTATTACTCAAAGTGTTGGCTATCTCCTCCATTAACATACCGTCAGCATGCCAAGCCTGACGGCCTTTCACACGTTGCGGCCAAGCGGAATTCAACTTATTAAAAAAATTAAGTGGCAAAGTCCAAAAAGTGTAATGTATAAAAATGTGAGACATTTACAAGTGCTCAGAGTGCTGTTAACTTTTTATTTACAAGACTGGAGCTGTTTAACTTAACTTTGCAAGGGGTTGGTGGGGTTAGTTTGTCACTTACCTCCTGGGCCTGTTTACTTGGCGATTTGTCTTTTAAGGATTCCCTTGGCGACTGAGTGTATCCATAACCCAAGCTCTACCCACAGGGATCCCAGAGCTCTGTAGACCCACATAATATAATAAATAGTTCAGACTGCCACATTCCCATCTCTACCATGAAACTAGTCTGTAAATTTCAATTTGAACTACCGCCATCAGTATGAATTGGAGAGATTGAGTTCTGCCAGCCTGCTATCCTAACTGGGGCTGAATGACAAAGTCCCAATTCAAATCAATCTACCCAGTGGCATATGGAAACGAGGCCAATGACTAGTCCACTACCAGAATGTAAACATGAAGAGCAATATATTACAGCCTGTAGCTATGTGTAGTCTGACCCTGCCAGTACTGTGTTTTGGATGGTTGATCTCCAATCCAAACTGGGATCCACATTCTGTGACGTAGGGATCTTTATCTTCCCTTTTCACTCTGAGTTCAGTCAGTGATCCAGAGGATTAACCAAACTTTTTGTGTGCTCTGCGGATGGTGTTCTTTCAAGGAAGAGCCTGGTGTGTTCTTTAAGATTAAGACAGTCCTTGTTGTAGTTTTGTATTGCTATTTAATAGTGTAGTAGCCTATACCAGCTTGCAATTGGCAACCAATGAAGTTACAAAATCAGAAACGACTCAAGCATTTCATTTAGCGGGGTGGTTTCTTGTTAGTTTTAGATTTGTAATATTTTAATGACAGTTAGGAGTTCATTGCTTTGAGAATCAAGGCTATTGTATTTGCCAACCATACCTAGCGTCTACTATACAGTAGTACTACATTCCGTACAATGTTCATTTCTGGACTATCCTATTTAGGTAGTCTAAATTAGTACTAATCGGGGTCTATGAAGCCAGTCATGAATGTCACAGGTGTACGGTAAGACTATTAATTTTGGATATATAAACCAGTTGTCGTTTGTTCTGTAATACTACTACACAGTACAGTGAGGACCAGGGGTACTGTGGTGACCCAGTGTCATGTATACATTAAAATAACGTTTTTAAAAAACAGGATATTGCTGATTTTCTTGTTAATGGAAAATGAGCGCTTCCTATTTCTGGAAAGAAAAACAGAGTGGAAAACACAATGAAGGTATGTAAAATGAAAGACTATCCGTAGCCATGCAACATTAGTGATTCCATCCTTACTGTAGCACCACGTGATTCCCACTGATTACTGTGCCATTGTGTCTCAGATCTGCCTGCTGCTGTCTGGGGATTAAAGCAATGGCATGTTATTAATTGTACTGTACCTTTCTTTGGGTGTTTTTTTAAAAGGAAACGAGCTTGGTGGATATTTATATGCTCCAGTTCTCTGGTTATATCCAGCACAGATGCTGAATTTGATGAGGACTGCCCCAAAGAGCACCTTCTGAATGTCAGCATGTTGACAGCAAGATACTGATCAAGATTAAACATCTCATTGCCTGTGGACAGGCTGTAGAAAGATTCCTATAGGATGCAGAAGGGACATTTTATAATATGTTCATAAGATGTATTTTCTTACCTGTTTAATATCCTGTTATGTGTGTGCTTGATCATTCTCCAATGGTGTTTCCATTATTTATTTTTCTCTAAATCTGCCTTTACCTGGCTTTGAGCTGATTTAGGCTTGTGCAGTCTCCCCGGGATTGAACAGACTTTCTCTTACCATTCAAATCATGTGGCAGTGTGACTTTTTTCAGCTCTGTCGTCCCCTTTGCATTTCTGTAGAGTAGGTTTGGCTGGTGGTGTTCGAGTGGAATGGGGAAGGCTTTTCAGCCCTGGCAGCTTGGATTTTCCAGACAAGGTAAAAAAATAAATGCAAACACCAGCATTAATACTACCCCTTTATTTCCTGGACTGAAAACAGGTAACTACCTCCAGAACACCCAGAGAAGTGTAAATATGCACACAAGTGCTTAAACTGCCTCCTTTCACCTACTATTATTACATCTATTCAAGGCAGCCCCAAAACGCTATCTTCTCGTCAGCGGTAGTTTGGGGAAGTCATGTTAGATAATAAAATTTAGAAATACTCAAAGAAAGTAAATAATTTCAGTGATAAATGTTTCGGCCTTAAGTGTTTTCAGTGTCTTCAATGCTGGAATGAGTGTTGAGTCGCATACCTACATCACTGGGTGACATGGACTCCTCAAAGAGTTGCTGATATTATTAGACACCTTCCTGAGGTGTGAAAGTTACATCTGGTAGTCAAGAAAAAAATGAGAAATGTTTTTTTGATAAAATGATGTCATGGTGAGAGATGCAGGGATGGGGGTGTATAAAGTCTGCAGTGGTAGCAGAAAGGGCATTGTGTTGAGGAACTGTAAAGCGTCTCCTGTGAAAAACACGAGCGCCCCTTTGCACCCGGAGGATTGGGAAATAACCTGAAAGAAGATGTTCACTGGCTGTTGATGCTGTAATTTATACCTCTAGTGGAGACCTGGGCTTGAAAAGAGAGTCCGCTTTCCGTCATCCGGTGTTTAGTGTGTTCTATATTTTTCGGAATCCATAAGACCAAAATTGATAGTTTCTGTTTTATTTTAGGAAGTTATTACATGGTATTTGTCATGTTGATTTTGTATTGGGGGGTATCCAGAGGTTATTTTACCGAGAGGTTTAATTCTCTGTTATTGTGTAAGAGTGATTTGAGAAGCATACTCTCTCTCTCTCTCTCTCTCTCTCTCTCTCTCTCTCTCTCTCTCTCTCTCTCTCTCTCTCTCTCTCTCTCTCTCTCTCTCTCTATATATATATATATATATATATATATATATATATATATATATATATATATATATATATATATATATATATATATACATACAGCTCTGGAAAAAATTAAGAGACCACTGCAAAATGATCAGTTTCTCTGGTTTTACTATTTATAGGTATGTGTTTGGGTAAAATGAACATTTTTGTTTTATTCTATAAACTACTGACAACATTTCTCTAACAAAAAAGATGCAGTGTTGTCAGACCTCGAATAATGCAAAGAAAATAAGTTCATATTCATTTTTAAACAACACAATACTAATGTTTTAACTTAGGAAGAGTTCAGAAATCAATATTTGGTGGAATAACTCTGATTTTCAAGCACAGCCAAGTACAAGGTTGTCCTGGAAGAAAACTTGCTTCCTTCTGCTCTGACAGTGTTCCCCAACTCTGAGGATTAGTTTTTCCAGCAGGACAATGCTCCACACCACACAGCAAGGTCAATCAAGGTGTGGATGGAGGACCACCTGATCAAGACCCTGTCATGGCCAGCCCAATCTCCAGACCTGAACCCCATTGAAAACCTCTGGGATGTGATCAAGAGGAAGATGGATGGTCACAAGCCATCAAACAAAGCCGAGCTGCTTGAATTTTTTGCACCAGGAGTGGCATAAAGTCACCTAACATCAATGTGAAAGACTGGTGGAGAGCATGCCAAGACGCATGAAAGCTGTGCTTGAAAATCAGGGTTATTCCACCAAATATTGATTTCTGAACTCTTCCTAAGTTAAAACATTAGTATTGTGTCGTTTAAAAATGAATATGAACTTATTTTCTTTGCATTATTCGAGGTCTGACAACACTGCATCTTTTTTGTTATTTTGACCAGTTGTCATTTTTTGCAAATAAATGCTCTAAATGACAATATTTTTATTTGGAATTTGGGAGAAATGTTGTCAGTAGTTTATAGAATAAAACAAAAATGTTAATTTTACCCAAACACATACCTACAAATAGTAAAACCAGAGAAACTGATCATTTTGCAGTGGTCTCAATTTTTTCCAGAGCTGTGTATATGTGTGTGTGTGGGTGTATATATATATATATATATCACACACACACACACACACATCTATTATTCACCATTGAGTTCTTAATAGCCTAGCCTCCGAACTTGGCCTGCGCCATAATAACAGCTTCCACCTCCCAGTTTAGTTCAATACAATAAAATGATTTTGCCTTAATATTCAGCAAATGTCATTTGGACAAAATACTGGAAAAGGCGGCATGAATCTGAATAGCTTAAGTTCCCTTTTTATGTCAGCAATTCAATTAAATTGCTCAGTAGCCATATTTGTAAAATGGTCAATTTGTGAGTTGTGACGGTCAGGCTTTACTTGTGCAATTTTGAAAAACACGTGCAGTAGTAATATGTTTTTATTACTGCAGATTTGAAACAAACCTCTGCATTAACAGCGAGTTACATTCTGAGCATTTTGCACTGCATCTTTCTATCAACCCTGACCATGAAACACTCAACTTAATAAAAATCATTGACAAACTTTTCAATTGGAAGTCTTTCTCATTGTCTTATATTGGAAGTTTTCTAGTCAAAGCATTTCTCATGAGTTGAATTTATTACATTAATTCCTCCTGGCTGAACAGGTTTATTAAGCAGGTGTATGCAGAGCACTGTGTGGGAGGCAGGTGTAAACGTATATTGATTGAGACAGAAAGACACCACTTTATCAGAGGCTCCAAGCACTTGCAGTTAATAAATTGGCTCCCCAGTGGATTCCAAGCAGCCCCGCTCTCCCCAAGCCTTCCTCTTGAGCAGGGGAGCTTTTAAACAGATTACACAGCTGCTTAGCTCACAGCTTGAAGTGTCCTTCCCAGATCAGAGTGCTGCATTTTACATACTCCTTGTGCACCAGGCTTGTACCATCGCTCTCTCACAGTGGGTATGGCTTCCTCGTCTCTCTTCTCTTACACCAGCTGCAGTTAGTTTAATGTGTAAATACTGTCTGACTTACAGCACAGCACTGACAACGAGTGATATTTTAAAACAAAACGCGGTGATTTGAGCATCGTAGATTGCATTTGTCTTAGATATTCTACACGATCAATAGAGGGAATCTGTTAAGTTTTGGCAATCGTAAAGTTGCTATTCTGATACGTGAAACTTTGGATTTCAGCTTTAGGATACAGCAATGTTTGCACATCTTGTACTGGTTAGTTTGTGAAGGATCATATTAACACAAACAGTATAACCGGTATAGTACAGTATAATTCGGTGTCACTTGGTACTGGTAAATTGTGCCGGATTATACAATGTGCTGGATTACAGTTATTGAAAAAAAATCTAATACTATGCCTAAAGGTAAAATGACTAAACTGTTTTAATGCTTTCAAATAGCAACTTTATTACTGTGCATACACAATATAATAAACACAACAATGCCCCAGCAAACTTTAAACACAGCAAAAAAAAAGATATCGTTAACAATACTGTAGCTCCCTGAACTCATTTGCAGGAACTATATGTAATCTATTACTTTTTACAAAGCAAGAGTATAGAGAAGCTGGGAGTGCCTGGTCACTAACTTTCCATGACAACATAAAAATAACTCATGGAAATGTAGCTACAGGAGTGGTATAAAAAGAAATGCAAAAGGACATGAACTGTCAGCAGTCTCACCAATACATTCTGTGCAGTCCCAGAGTGGTTCACATTAAGCTTCCTGTAATTCGTCTCATATAAAATAATGGGTACTCGGAAAGGTAAAATATTCTGTAAGCCGCACTGCTGTGCTGACGACGCTGTATGATGTGTCAGAGCCGACGAGGTTCATTAGCTTCCAGAGATGTTTCAGCACACTGGGCCAAAGCGTTACCTCCAGTCTTAAAATACAACTTTTTTTTTAAAGGAATAAAAAATTGTGTAAATGTTACAAAATGTGAAACAAACACCTTGCGAGTGTTTAAGATCATCTAGATTATATGACTTCATTGTTTGGTTATACTTTTGTAAAATTAACAGACGTTTTATGATGTCCCGATGTAACTCCTGGGGAATAATATGAGATCACCAAGCTGTCTTCACTTGAGACCTGAGCTGGATTCCAAACAGAGCGTTACACAGAGTGCGACCCCAGAGCGAGCTGTCAAACTGAAAGGGATTCCAGCCGTGTCCCACATAACAGCACAGAACTGTAGAACTCTAGCAGGAGAAGACTGCTCACCAGAGATTATAAAAAATACTACATGGGGTAGTGTGTGATAAATGAGAATTGAATGCCCACCCTCGGAGTCGGATGCTTGGGCTCTGGGTTAACGTAGCATCCCACCCCTCGGGTGGGCATTCAGTTCTCATATCACACACTACCTACCCCATGCATTACTGTTTTTAATCTCTGGTGAGCAATTTGGGAAAGTGTTTAAATATTATCAGAAGTATGCATTTGTGAAATATATGTTGCCCAGGGCGGCGTTGTCCTCTTATCCTGTAGCTTTGGGTGGCTGCATGGTGAGTCTGCAGCGTGTAAAGAAGTGGTCGACTGACGGCACACACTTCGGAGAACAGCGTGTGTTAGTCTTCGCCCCGCCCAAGTCAGCGCAGGGGTGGTAGCAGTGGGCTGAGGCTGAAAATAATTAGACATTACTAAATTGGGGAGAAAACAATAAAATAATTGCCTACCACTAAATAAAAAAAAAAAAAAAAAAAAAAAAAAAACCTTTATGAAATTAAACCAGAATCTAACATCCCTACTTCTCCTTTTTATATGCAACTGAAACCCTCAATGAACTAAAGAACACAGCGCAAAAATAAATAGCGCAACTAGTAACTGTTGGGCCATTCAGAATTAACAAAATACCACCACTGTTCCAGAAAATATTTCCCACTTAAGACCTCACACGATCTACGTTCCTTTCCTCCCCCAACCTCTCGTCTTTTCGCTTTTCTTTCATTTTATTCTCCTCTTCTACCAAACATTTGTTATAGTCTTGTCCATGTGACTAACTCACACCTGTGCAAACTTAGTGTCCCTTCAAGGATAATTAGCACACACCCACCTATCTTAATGTAACCATTAAGAGACTATTTAGACGTCTATCAATTGTGGGTGGGGTCCACAATCTAAGATAATAGATCTAGTGAATCTCCAACCATTACAACAATTGCAGATTTGTTTTCTTATTGCTCACTGAGGTCATGCTTGAAATCATCAAACTGATTCTGGGCATCTTTTGTGACCTCTGTTGAGCATTGCAATATTAATAGAAAGAAAGGTTGCTAGTCTTGCAAGGTGTTCTGTGTAGTCAAGTGGCTGATTGTTTTAGTTCACTTCCTAAGAGTGCTTTCCACGACCCTCACTACATTTTGTTATTAAAGAAGTACTGAGTTTCAGTTGAAATCCAGCCACTAAGTTTCAGTAGCTTCAGCTACTGTATCAATCTACTTACTGCTTCTCTTGTCCCTTGCCTTTTTATGATGTTTGTAATTATGTGGAGTCCTGTTGTCCCAATATTGAGTCACTTCATGTATCTTAATGTCTGTCTTTACCTGTCTTTACCAAGCTTTTCTGGAAACCTGCACAGGACTACTAGCAGAGTCAATGGGTCACATTGATTTTCGTTAATTGGTCAAAACCTTTAGGTGAGATTCAGGTTGTCTGCCTTCACATATATTACCGCCCTGCTGAATGTTGGCAGACAAAGTGAAATCAACTGGGGATGGGTGTGATGAGAAATACCAGAATGCATTGCACTTACGAGTTTATATGAACTGTTGTAAACTACTCCAGTGAAAAAGGAGCCACGTGGTCTACTTCTGTCTGTGAGAAACAAATCTATGATCTTAAGTGTATGGGGTCCACCATCGAGTGAAGTATGTGTAGTGCATTTCTGTCTGTAAAAATGTGTAAAGTGCCAGAGAGGGTCCTAGTTTGTGATGTATTTGAGGGTGATATTTAAGTCCGCCAATGTTGGATCAGTTGAATAAACCCCTATGTATTGTGCAAACAGCTGTTCTTTTTCTTTAGGGGCAGTGTTTAAAAAAAAAAAAAGATTTCTAACGTGGTTAGCAAGCCTTCTCTGCAGTGCTTCCTAGGCAGGGCTGTAATGGTACACTAGTGTCAGGATACGTGCAGTAGCAATATGCAAGTCGGTAAGTGTGAGGGTCCTGATGGGCTTCTCGTGTGATGTATAGCAAGATCTAATGGTCATTTAATGATGGACTGATGGACAAAAAATGAATAGAGATAGTCATACCAACTATAAAACACACTTATTCTTTGTTCAAGAGACATTTCGTAACCTGCAATGAGCTAATGAGCTGTTCTCTGAAGCATATGCCCTCGGCCGACTGCTTCTTTTCACACTGGAGCCCCACCATGCAGCCACCTCAGAGCTACAGCACTGGAATATAAGGCAGCTCTGGGCAGCTTGCAGGCAAGCCTGCAGGCGCCCGGCCCGACCACAGGGGTCACTGGTGCGCGGTGAGCCAAGGACACCCTGGCTGACCCAACCCTCGCTCGGCCAATTTGTGCACCGCCCCCTGGGAGGTCCCGTCCTCGGTCAGTAAAGGAATAGCCTGGACTTGAACCGCCGACGTCCAGACTATAGGGCACATCCTGCACTCCATGTGGAGTGCTTTTTACTGGATGAGCCACTCTGGAGCCATCACAGTTACTACGTTTTAACATAGACAGCATACTTTACACTAATTTATGCAATAAAACATTAGAAGTTTGTTGGACACTTAGATTGGGATATTATGACCGGTGTTGGGGTTTAATGTACTACTGTAATCATTTTTCATGAACTTGTAGTAACTGTAATGGTTCTTTCTTCAGACAGGAAACGGATTACCTTTTATATGAAAAACAAACGAGGGGGCAAATGGGTTCAGTAGCTAGGTCTTCAAAGAATATTTTGAGCTGCAGTCTGACCAAACCACAAAAAGAAAAAATCTTTGTAAAAAGTAACTATTTGTAACTGTAACTAGTTCATTTTTTCTAAGTAATAAGTTACTGTAACTAGTTACAATTATGTCCTGTAACCTTTGAAAAGTAACTTCTCTAACACTTATTATTATATCCTTGTATATGTAATCTGAGTGGTTCATTTTGTGAGTCCTAACAGTCTCAGTTTACAATACACAGCACTGTAAACATCAGGCAGAGCAAATACTCATCTGACAGCCCAGGCCTGTTATTTCAGCTAATTGAATTTAATTGAATTTTTAAATTGTAGCGTGCCCTTAGCAAATGAAAAAAGATATACAAAATTTGTTCCAAGCCGTGTATATTGTTACAGATGTCTTTAGCATTAACCATGGTAAGTTTTGACATTTTGTGTTTTTAAGCCAAGAATAATAATTTATATGACCTGCCAAATATAAAATTTTCTATGGTCTAAAAACTGTGGGTTTTGGGTCATGGAATTTAAGTAAAATATAAAGCTAATGTTACATTTGCCTAACACAGCCAGAGTGTGCTGTACAAACAGGCAGGTCGCGGGAGAAGGATCCCTGGGATGTATCTTTTCCAAAGATTTTCTTTCTTTCTTATCCAGTTGGTGAAAGAGAGTTTTCATTTTGACAGTTTTTTTTTCTTTTTATTATGTTTTTTTTCTTCTTTTTTTTGGTGGGTTTCTTTATTTTTTAATTCAGTAAATGTCAGGTGACGGAGCGCTGGGGTTCTGGATGTGTTGTGTACTCTGGTGCAGGTAAAACACCTTTTATAATATACAGCAATCCCTGGTAGTACTGTGATTCGAACCATCTTAGTGTTTATCAGATGGCAATGATGTCGCGTTAGGATAAGCTCTACTGTTTAAATATTTTTTATTTAACTATGTATTTGTGGCAAAGTGGTTAGTAGTGCACAGGTATAGGGGTGGTGCATTGTTTAATAACAACAGTCCAACAACAATTCCAGTGGTAAATAATGAAGCTTTATTAAGGTTTTTAAACAACAATGTGTATAGTCACCAAAACCACAGGGTTCAGTCCTGAAATAATAACAACAAATGCCTATACCAAACAAACACCTATATGTTCACCAGTCCAACAGCGAGTGCTCTGGGTGCCAGTGGTGTTGTGAATGTGAAGCGAGTGCTTTACTGTGGTACAGTGCAGTCCGGGTTTAATGCCGGCTTGACAGCGACAGCTCCCGGATCTTTAGCCATCTACAGTGACAAACGACACAGTTAAATAGACAGACAATACAACACTAAACACTCACAGTTTCTCTTTATTCCTCATGGTCAGCAACCATAACGGAGTAACAGATCACTGGGGCAACTTCCCCTAAATACCCTCTGTCTTGCCCTCTTTCGGTGGCGTGTCCAATCACATTTCCTCCAATCTGTGAATGACACATGGCCTACCGCATTAAGGCACTGACTTTTGGTATCATGACCCCGCCTTCTTCCTGAATAGCCGGGTTCCGAACTGCCCAACCATCCGTTCCGAGGCACTCTGCTCTGGTTATACAATGCCCTCACAGGTCTATGGAGATTGTTGATTAGGATTCATTCGCTCTCTGTCACAATCTTATAAAACAGTCTACAGCTCAGTGTAATAAGCAAATCATTTCACCCCAGCATGGTGTACTATCTAGTATGTAATGTCCTCCTTTAATTCCATTCTCTGCTACAGCACTGTCACTGCTCTAGCTGTGCATTTGCATTGATCGTCCTTTTGTTCTGCCTCAGTGTTGGT
Source organism: Polyodon spathula (assembly GCF_017654505.1). Lineage (NCBI taxonomy): Eukaryota > Metazoa > Chordata > Actinopteri > Acipenseriformes > Polyodontidae > Polyodon > Polyodon spathula. The sequence continues at coordinate 17,344,289 of NC_054541.1, read as the reverse complement.
AGCGGCTGGCAAGGTCATGGTTTTCGATTTTAGTTTTTTTGATTTCCCTTACTTGCAGGAAATATTTGACTGTTTCACTTTGTGTTTAATTTCCCCCTCTGCAGTGTTTTCAGGGGCATGTTACTGGCTGCAGTGCATGATGGTCAATAGAGAAAATGGGCGGGTTGGTTAATGAACAGAAAGAAGGCTTTGAAGGGATGGTGACAGGTTTCCCTTTTAGGGAGAAATGACCAATGAAAAGAAGTCTTAAACCTCAATACTACAATATTGCAGTACTACAAACATTACTATTGCCTAGCCAAAGTAAGTGCTCACGAGAAGGCAATAAGAGACTGGGTGAGCTTTTCATATTAACCCCATATATATATATATAATAAAACATTGTACATTTTTAATGGCCATTTTAATCACGTTAAAAACCATGCAGGATAATCCATAGCTGGGACTAGATTGGTAGGGGACCCACAGGTCAGAAGGCCAGTGTGTTTAAGTGTGTGTTAATTCACTGAGCTGACTGGTAAATCACTCCAAACTAGCAGACTCCTGAAGATTCCTCCCTGTGGCTCTTTCCGAGTCACTTGATGTTACACCTGCCAGTCGTTTCCCTGCGCCCTCTGACCTCTGCGGAAGTTCCGCTGAGCTGGGCTGGTGGAATGCTCATCAGGAGCACAGTGGCTATTCCCAATATAGTCGGGTTTCTCATCCCTGGGGTGGGACTCCTGTGCTGTATATTTTGACTTGGTGAACTTGTCATGGCTCCATACCACTAATATAAGGAATTAACAGTGCCACAAAACAGCTGAAATTACAATAATGCTCCTGTTAGGAAAGAGACTTAAAAATGGGATTCCTCCACCTTTCCAGTAATAAGCTGTAGTGAGCGAGTTCTCCTTCAGCTGCAACTGCTATAGTGTTAGAAACAGCAAGCTGAGCACTCTACTTCCCTGGCAAATGTTAGTTGTCTGAACTTGAGTGTGTACATGATTTCTTTATGCTGCTTCAGACTAATATCCTGTAACTTGAACATTGAAAAACACACAAAGTTTGTCAGTTAAAAAGTTTGTTTCATCTTAGTGAAATACGTAGCATAAATGCTAACTTTCAGGTTAACATTTGATGTCACGGGTGTTGAAGTTTGTGTGAAAGAGTTGAAGAAAAAGTTATAAACATTCACTGTGTTTTTGTTTATTTGAAGTTGGGAGGCTATCATGGATAAATAATTTATTGTAAGACTTCAACATGCTAGTATTAATTTTTGTTTAGTTTTGTTTTTATTAGCTTATAACAAAAATAAAATATGTGTTTGTTTCCCTCACACAGCTGGAGGCAGAGCTGGAGAAATGCGAGAAGGAAAGCGCGGAACTCCAGGAATACGCCAACACAGTCCTCCAACAGATAGCCGATCACTGTCCTGACATCCTGGAACAAGTCGTCAACGCGCTGGAAGAGTCTTCGTGACGGGAAGAAAGAAGGGGACTTTCATCTACTCCCTCGCTCTGCAAAATCCCTCAAGTCTCAGGTCCACTCTGACGACTCAGTCCGTTATCTGCGTGTGTGGGAGAGATTAAGGGACAGCTCTGACTGCTACCCTAGTCACTCAGCACAGCAACATCTGTTATGTAAAACACCCTTTATTTGGGACTGGAAAACTGCCTCCCCCTCCATCCCCAGCGTTTCTGGTGTTATTTCAGCCTTCGTTTTATCTGTGAAATCAGTGTTTTGTGATTTGCAGTGTTTATAGAAAGAAAGAAAAAAATAGCATAAAGTAGTTTTGAAAGTCCCCTTCATTAGTACAATGATTTATTCCCATGTCGCAGGATAGAGACAATGGTTTCTATTGTTGAAGCAAAAATAATAAATACATTTAACATTAAAAAAAACTAAAAAAAACATTTAGCAACTGCAAGCACCTTGTCTGGTCTTTGACGACTGGGTGAGGAGGAAAGTATTATTTAATGTAATATATTATAAATTGGGTATTCTCAGATTACAAAACTGACTTAGTACTGTACAGCTACGACCAAACGTTTTGCATCACCCTATGGAATTAACACATTTTGCTTCATAAAGTCAAATGAAACCTGCTGAATAATGTTACCTTAGCATATTGAATTACATACTGCTTTGTAGTTTTCCATGTACTTCACGATAAACTGATAAAAATTTAAAGAATTGGCATTTTCAAATCTAACTACTAGTATGGCTTCTTTTTGCGTTATCATTTTGTTGTTTCTTTGATGTTAAATAAAAATATCTAAATTACGTTCATATAGTTTAAATTATTTCTCAACCATAAAATTCTAGGCGATGCAAAACTTTTGGCCATAGCTGTCGTCCATTCATATAATGAACTAGCATCTTCCAAAAGGAAAACCTTCCCCAGGCTTTCTAGCTACAGATCCAACCAAGTTCAATCCTGACAGTGCAAGCGCAGCCAGTGCAGTGTGGCCAGGTTTGCAGTCCTGTTAGCTCTTCTAATGGGCAGAAACACAAGACATCTGCGAAGATGATCTCTGTTCATCAATAGTATGGATCATCACCTGGAGTTTTGAGATCATGCAAAACAGGTGGACCACCCATAAAATCAACTAAACACATCAGCAGCATGGCTGCAGCTGCACAGGCAAGGCTAGCCTGGCCTAACAGCTGCATTGGTAGGGTGGTGCAGGCGTGGATGTCAACAGGACATGCTTCCTCTCCTCTGTTAGCCATTTTAATTGCTTTTTTTTTTTTTTTAATTTCCTTGTTTGCAATTTTTTAGAGTGGTTCATTGCAATTTTTCTCCTAATCTGCCTTTACCTGGTGCTGTTGTCTGAACAGCCCTAAGCGCTGGGATGTAGGTTGAATTGTCACGTGACTTGAACGGAAGAGGGAAGGCTGTTCAGTCCTGGCACTTAGGATTCTCCAGTCATCAGAGTATTATTTCAAAGTATCTATGCGTATGGCAGTCAAGATGAGTGCGCCTCAGTTTGGCTAACTTGCGTAAAGGCGGTTTCATTGCCATGTTAAATATTTAACCTCACAGAACTAGGCTTGTGACTCCTAGAATTGGGGGGGGGGGGATACAAGACAGAGAATTCATGGAAGTAACTCTTTGCAGTCTATTTTTTCAGCGCTTGTCAGGCGAGTCAGATCCAATTTATTTTCACACATGCTGTTTATTTTACACACGCTTTTTAAAATATTTTTCTGAGTAAAATTGGTTTAAAAGGCATTGAATCACAAAAGGGCACTCAGTACTGCATCTCCAGCCAAGCCCCACCCCTTTTTCGCTGTATTTTCCACATACCTCTTTATAGATATGCATACTGATCAATCCTCTCCAGATCACTCGTTTTATCACCAAACTCCTCAATAATGCGATCCAAGTCATTATTTTATTACTATAACATCTCAAAAAGCTCTGCAAATGTCCATGATATTCTTTGAGCGGTGGATCCAGAAGCAGCTATCTCCACGGTTATGTCCATGTTATCTTTGTAATGCATGGGGCTATGAGATACGACCTTTTTTTTTTTGGTTTCATTCGGCTCCTATCGGTCTCACTTGGCCATTGAAAGGTTTTCTTGGCTTTTTCTGGAGAAAAAACAACTAGAGACCTGTGCTTTACGTCATTTTGGTGTCGGACAGGAAAGGGAAAATTGTAATGTCGGACCTGGTCCAACATAGGACCGCAAAGGTTACTGGAAACAATTTTACAGCTCATCATAATTGTAATTGAACTGTAAAACTTGCATCAGCTAAAGAAACTCATTTCCAGCAGACAAATGTTTCAACAAGGCCACAGTAAAAGATGGCTTGAGGAGACGTTACCAATCTACTCAATTCTTTTCAGTCCATAAAACAATGGGAAATTGTCTTTAAAAATTGGTTTAGTATGAGCAGAGAGGTTTATATAAAGTGGAGGTAAGGAAACTTCACCGTGAACATTCACATTTTTTGGGTCAAACTGTATTTATTTATATGGCTGAATTTTTTAGTAGCTGGTCCGTTTCGCAGACTGGAAGCTGACCCAAAATAATGCCCACAAAAATGTGTGGTTACATAACCTTCCCTTTCTCTAAACATTGACTGAGGTTAGGGTGACTGCTAGCGCTGAAGATTGATCCCTTTTGAGGGAATGTTTTTAGTTTTGCTTGTATTGAGTAGCTTTAAAGCTGTTGAAAGTTTGGGCATGGATCGGGTTCAAATGGGTCTGCCTTCCCAGATTAATAGCATAGTTTGAAGACAGGGCCACACATCTGGTGCTGGGAAACCGCAGGTGGAAGTATGCTGAATGAGAGTTTCCCCTGGCTATAACAAACAGGAAAGTGGCACCAATGTATCTTATCTTTCAATTGAAACCTCTAAAACCACAGTATGTTATTAAGGATACTACGGACTGCTATAATAAGGATGAAAGGGTGTGTTATTAAAAGTTACTAGTCTTTTATAAGTTAAATCAGCCATCTTATCAGGAATTTAAAAGGTGTTACGAGTTGATCCTACACCGTATCCATAGGGAGAAAGGCATAGTTTTGTCATAGAATAACACAGTATGCAGTGTGGTAGTTTTGTCAGAAATGCTACTTATTTTCAAAGTTGTGCTACTAACTTTCTAAACATTTGTTCTTTTTTTAGTAAGTTTTTTTTTTTTTTTTTTTTGTAAATGAAAGATTTCTGATAAAAGGCATAGACGAACACAAACTACAACACAACAGGTGCTTTGTGGTTTCATCTGCTTTGTATGAATCTTCAGTTAGGGTTTTGTCAGTGAAATAAACAATTTATTTGCAATTTCTTTAAAGGAAAATTTAATAGCATAAAAATAGCACTTTGTAAGACTACACCTGAAATGGTAAAGAGAACTGGAATAGAGGTATTCTAGTTGGCAAATTAAAATAACAAACTTAACTAGCGGGCAGAACTTGACTGCCTAGATCATTGCACAATGGCGTTGGGCTCATCTCTTTCAATAATAGGTAGCTTTTTACCTCTTTGTTGTGTATCTAACACTAGGTTTCTGACAGTAACTCTCCATGCAGGATCCAATTGAACTTTGCATAACCTCAGTTTAATAAAACAGTATAACACTGTATACTTGGAATTGTATTAGGGTTATATCATCCAGGCCAGTTAACCATAGTCTAGGGCTGGGCCTGTTTTTCTTTTTCTATACTGTATTTGTCCTCTCCCTGTGTTTGAAAGGATTAAAACCCTGTAGTTTTGTAAAAGAAAAGTGGGTCTCAGTATTCTGTTCAGAATAAACTTAATTTCTTTTTTGGCATTAAAAGTGGATGTGGGTCAAAGCTTCTCATAACAGAAATTGGGGTTGTGAAGTTAGCCCACCCAGATCACAACCAGCACGTTCCTGTGCGCAGCTACCCCATTCCCCTAGTGAACCTACAGCATGTCATTCCAATCTAATATACAAGGCTTACCTTGAACAAGACTTATGAGAACTCCATAGCCCACTGAGCTCTCTTTCTGTACACTAGTCTATTTGATGAGCCACCCACAATATGACTCCATATTACATTACCATATAATGAATTGCCGTCTGTTCACCATGATCCTCCAGTTTAGCCTTCGATCCACTCTTCAGAAACTCATTTTTTCATATTGTGCTGCAAATGTAGGTTTAACTCAGTTTATGACTTAATGATAACGTTTTATAACATTTTATAAGAAATGGCTACTTCTTTATAATAAATATTGCGTACTGATAACATTTTACAGGAAGCACCTATAATCTGAGGATGAAGGGATTAATGAAAATAGTAACCACAGCAATGACTCTTCCACCTTGGGCTATTGTGGCCCATTGTAAAAAAACACTGTATCACGTAAATAGGACAGAGTGCACATTTTTCCCAGTACACATCATTGGCATCCATAAACAATGACCCCCCATTCAGCAATTACAGTGTAAAGGCACTAGACACACAGCCATGCAGCAGTCAGCAGCTGTCTGAGCAGGGCGATTGCACGCTGGTTTCCTCAGGGAGCGTTCCTGTTAATCTTTGTGAAATGCAGAACTCCCACTCTAGATAATGACACAGCTGGTGACTCAAGTGTCAGTTGGGAGCTCATTTGACTGATTCATCATCGGGGTGGTTGGAGTGGTGGTTGGCTGTCGGCTCTTCCTCAGGCTGCGATTACTGAAGCTGGTCTGTGAGGGCAGCCCTGTCCTCACCAGAGCTTCAGCGGTGAGCGTTGTGAAGTCTGTGGTTTTTCTTGGTTAAAGTGTTATCACTTTACACAGGAAAACCCCATTAGTCAGATCAAACAGATGGGCTAGCCACAAGAACGAAAAAGGCAAAGTAAAGAAGCTAGTCAGAGGCACAGACAGTACAAACCCCATTATCTGAACTGCTCCATGAACACAACTGCAGGCATGCCCACCAGCATATACAGAGATTTCTTGCTGCTTTGATGGTTTGCTTTGTTTATAGAGGTAAAACTACTGTAAAAACTTCATCAAGTAGACCAATGTGTTGGTGAATGCCTTTGATTCCTAAATGAGAATAAGTTACTGTGCTGTAGTTTCTATGTTGCTCCTCTTTATTCTAAAGTCTGTGAATACGAACAACTTCTAATGTCTACAGAGCAGTTTTGATTACAGCAGTGTACTGTAGTCCTTTTTACTGGGAGACTGCTGAAAACTCCCAGCTCTATTTCAGCAAGTGTTTTGTTTACCATCTGGAACAATTTGGATGCTTTATTTACGTAAACCTTTGTTTAGTTGTAGGAAAAATTCCAGAACACTTTATTGGTGGTAATCATATTTTATAAACAAGATCATAAACAGACAAAGGTATACAGCAATAAAACAGATCTCCTGCTTGTACTTTAGTGTTATGAAGCTCAGAAGGACTGTGCTTGCGAGGTAATGACTTGGTCATATTTCTTAATGATTTTTGCCGAATTCGACAATGATTTTCGTGAATGCAGTAACACACTCCGGGGTGTTCATACAGGGTTCAATCAGGGTTCAGAATCCGCAGACCTAGGGGTGGTGTTCGGCACAAGGCAAAGCTAAGGCCTAGGTCTGCAGATTGTGGACCATACAGTGTTTGAACACTGTGGTGTTTGTTATTGTGCTTATAAAATGACATCCCCACCCCTACCAAAGTGGACTGGCTGTCAAGTGAATCATTACCTCGTTCTTGTTATTTCAGGTTTCAAGTGTACAGACAGTCATTTTTCATTAACCAGCAACACCTTTCCTTACAGTCATGTTCATTCACAAAGACTCCTCGATCTCTGCATTGCCTCTCGCAGTGTCCTGACAATACCCCCTCCACCAAGTCGTCTGAGGCAAAGCTTTCATATAAAAGCATCATTAATTCAATATATTGCCTCTTCCAGTGTCCTGACAATACCACCTCAAATATGTCGTTTGAGGCAAAGCTTTCATATAAAAGCACAATGAGAGCTCAAACTCGGTTAGCTTTGTTTTTTTGGGATTTTTTTTTTTTTTGCTGTAATATTTACAATGCCTTTTAATTCTTTCCAATGTGCTCAAGCTGAGCTCAGTTAAAATGAGTTGTGCGTCCATATAAAGCTGTGTTTTGTTTCCCTCCCGTGAATGTACCTCTCATAAAAGTCTCTCTCAAACATTCTCAGACTCCTTCAGGTTTTACAGCTCCAGGTTAGAGTCGTCGCCAGAGTGTGTTCTTCTGAGTCTGGGAAGGAGCCTGTGGAATCGTTAGCATGTCACAGCCCGCTCGGCCAATTGATAAACAGAACTTAATGCTCAATTTGTGCAATTTCATTTGCCATGCCAAATAAAGACTGTTTATACCAGTTTATAATGAAGGAAGTGCAGGTCTCCTTGTATATTAAACATGATTTATGGATAATTTGCATTGTGGAACAAATTTAGTTTTCAAGTGCTGTTTTTAAAACTGTCTGACTGTTGAGAGAGAATATGCTGCTATAAAAGCAATAACCATAAAAATAACAGCTATTTTATTGATTCCTTGACATGGATTGTCTATAGAGCCCTTGTCTACTGTAGATACAACTATGGTTCTGTAAACTGTACAAAAGTGTCTAAAACTGAAGTGGTCTACTAATGTTGACATACATTTAACCCATTCTGTTGGGATCTGGGTGTCCAAAAAAGGTATTCAGTGCTAAAACTCTCAACAAATACATAAAATTCCAACATAACCCTGTTTACAAATGTAGTTAGCCACATATATTGGGGTACTAAAGCAGCAATTTAATAGATCTGTAAGACCCAAAGCCATTAGTCACAGTATTGAAACTCCCCAGGCAAACAATGACCGTTTTGGGTGTTCTGTTGTACATTCTTTTTAGAAGACATGCATTTCATTTTGGTTTTTAAAGTCTGCGAAACATAAGTGATTGTTTAGATTATACTTAGGAAAAGATGCCAGAAAAGAGAGTCGGTACAATTGAACCGTTTATCTGTGTGCCGTTAAGAAATAATAACATCACTGCAAGTTTATTGGATGGAACATTTAATAGTGATTTGTTGTAGTTATTATAAAAGCATTGAAAGTGGAGTCTCACAGGGTCAAAAAGGCCATTGAGCTGTGAGGAATAAAGTGCTCTCTGCTGATATTTATTACAACAACAAAAAAATCCCATACTGCCACCATGTTAAATCGTACTGATATGGAGGGTTTGGAAACGGGTTCACTAGCCTGGGCTTGCTGAAGGTGTCTGTCCAATACAGCTTCTGTGGTTTTTTTTTTAATGTTACCAATGTTAAGGTACCATTGTAAATCAATCAATCAATAAATGATATTGTAATGTATAACACATGAAAATCCCCAGTGAACTCGTAGTGTGTACTGATGGTCCATTTTGAAACTTCAAGTGTTCAATTATTTAAAATAGTTTTTTAAAGGGATTTTCTTCAGTGACAATATATTAACCATGTCTGGTGGTGTGTGTGTGTGTGTTGGTTTCCCGTCTTCAAGTGTTATAAAGATATATATTCAGGATGAAGGCGCCAATAAATTAGCATTAGTAGCAGTGCACTTTCTACCAAACATACATATATATGTATAGAGATATAGAATTCATGTAAACTTTTGCACAGAGTGTGAGGGAGGGATACCTTTCTGAAGATAATGGTTACCGTTGATGTCTTTTTAAAACAAAAAAATAAAAACTTGTTTAAAAAACTTTGTGTCAAATCAAGATGTAAACGCAAAGATTTTCAGAAATGTACGTGTGTTTGAAGAAGTACTGTGTCTCTGTACTTGGTATCTGTATTTCTTTGTTTTTTTGCAGCCTGTGTGTTTTATATAAGCATAACTGAAAATCATGTATGTGTCTAACAGAGGAGAGCTCCAACCAGGGTTTGGTTCTTAGAGGCTAACGAATGAGACCTTTCCTTATTGATTGTCATGCCAATACATGCTTTATTTTTCTACACATTTCGCTGACGTCCTTTGAAACAGCAGTTTTTTTCTGCTAATTATTTCAACTCGTTGATTTATTGGTAACTTTGTTTTCAATCATTACTACCTACAAGTGGATTACCAAAATCTGTTAACTTGCAGTACAAAGCGTGTGTTAATGGTGTTTCTGTATTTATAAGTATTTTGGAATTCCTCTGGAGCTCGGGGAACAGATTTGGTAACTTTAAAAATAGGAAAATATATGCAGTCTAGTGTGTTGTTTTTCATTGATTGGATTTTAACTTGTCAATTATATTTTGAGGGTATTATTTAAATACAGATAAGACCATTGGCATTCAGTTATAATAGGATCCAAAGGTTCATTTCACCACCCAGTATATAAAAGACAAACATGCTAAAATGTTTTGTCAACAAAGGGGAAAAAAAGCCACACGTTTCCACTGATCCTGCAAGACAAACAGCAGGCATCTCCAGTGTAGTCCCTTGGAGACAATAACATTTAAAAAAATTGCAAGCAGAGTATACTTGTGTTCAAACAGGTGCCTAGCAGACATTTTGCAAATGTTTCAGCGCTGCACAGGGACAGCAGAGAATGACTCTCCTAATTAAACCCTGCCTCGAGCACTTGGATGGTGGGATGTGATTCTTGCCATACCACAAACACCATCTGCCATTACCTATGAACCCAAACTAGGGTTAGCGAGGAGCTCTACCAAGCTGTTGGTGCTTTGAGACACTGACTTGCACGGCCTTTTCATTGCTCGTCTCTGTCTTAAGGTATGTATTAACCTCTCTGCCAGCAGTCCTGCCTCCTTCCTCTTACGTGTCCATAATTTATCGGAATATACTTTATATTTTAAATTTTAAAATAAAAGAAACAGTCTTGGTTTGGGCTCTCCTTCAACTTATTAACAAGTTCTTTTTTTGTATTATTTTCTGCAATTGACAAAAAAATGTGTATTGCCTTTATCCATCTGTGTGACAAAAAAAAAAAAAAAAAAAAAAAAATTCCCATGGGAAAAAAAAAAAAAAAAAAAAAAAAAAACCTAAAGACATTGTATCGTATTCATCTTTGTATATATAAACACTACATTATCAACCTTTTTTGTCTGCTTATTTTTTCCCCACTTTGCACATCACACTAAGACAGCGTCATAAATACTTACCACACACCCTGAGACACAGTTCGAACCCACACTTCTAGTAGATGTAAGTATAAATGTGGCAGCATATTTACAAGGTACCTTGGACAGTACTACAACAGAGCACAAAAATATTCAAAATAAGCATTTCAGAGCCATTCATTGGCTTAAGAGTTGGACTGTTGGACAGACATCCTTCAAACTCATCAACGTCCATGCAAAGTTTAAACGAAAAGATATGTTGCTATACCGGTAACTTTAAGGAATGCTTTTATTTTTTTTATTTTATTTTATTTATTTATATATATATATATATATATATATATATATATATATATATATATATATAAACAGGTTTCTTGAACTGTAAACTTTTATTAATCAAAATGGGCTTTAATAAAACAGTCCTCAGCAAAACATTCCTTAAAACAGTTTGTAAAGTTGAGCAAATAGCATCCATAGCCTTTGAAGGTCTATCCCCTCAGATGTCAGGACTGAAAAAAGCAGGTGCCCACAACACTCATTGACAGCAGGAGCTGAGTGAGCAGCCTACTCAAAGAGCATAGAGCAAAAAAAGCTTTTAAATACAAGTAAAAAAAAAAGAAAATGCATGTGCTTGTAGTACTGTACAATATATAGGTGAGGCCTGGGGCTCCAAGCAGGGCACCAGGGCGATCAGTCAATCAATGAATGTTTAATTGAGACTCACAAAATAAAAGCCATGGCAATCATTAATTGATTAGTCTCTAATTGCAGCAAAGTCCTGTACGCTTCAGCATTTTGAACTACTGAAGGTAGTGGAATCTCACACCCAACCAGAACCCCACATTGGAATCGCAAGAAAACAAAGATTCCAAGTTCTTGCTATGTGTTACTTAATCTGAGCAGTTCTCAGAATGATTTGAATTGTATTCATTTAGTTACGTTTCTAAGAGTGTCCCGAATACATCAAACGCTTGCAACAACCCCTCTACACAAACCCAAATGAAAAACATCCAGCATTGACGCCAACAGCACCAGCAATACATCGTTAACAGTGACAACTAATAGAAGAGCTTAAAAAAGCAAAGAGCTTCATCTCAGATGTGAGTAATAAGCCTGTGCACGTGGCATCACTAAAAAGCTTCACCTGAGATGTTGGCAATGTGCCTGTGCACGTGACATCACTAAAAAGCTTCACCTGAGATGTGGGCAATGAGCCTGTGCATGTGACATCACTAAAAAGCTTCACCTGAGATGTGGGCAATGAGCCTGTGCATGTGACATCACTAAAAAGCTTCACCTGAGATGTGGGCAATGAGCCTGTGCATGTGACATCACTAAAAAGCTTCACCTGAGATGTGGGCAATGAGCCTGTGCATGTGACATCACTAAAAAGCTTCACCTGAGATGTGGGCAATGAGTCTGTGCACATGGCATCACCAGGTTAAGCATTCTACAAACTGGAAGCAAGATATGTAAACCAGAGTGGACCAAACCAGTGATACCTTCTTACAGTCAAATAAAGCCAAGAGAAACTAGAGTACAGATCACAATGATGAGTGAAATAGTCACGTTGAATTATGACAATTCTTAATATAAAACACTGAAAAGCAGAAGCCCATATTACAGCATCAACACCATATAGCAGCCTCTGACATGTTTCATTGATGCAGTTTAAAGGGGAAAATGCTAAATGAAAACACTGTGATATGGACAACACAAAATGCATCAAAGGTAAAGCAACGGGTTTCTTGTTAACCCTGCAGGGGATTGTGTAACACTTTTAAAATACACATGCTCCCAACATCAGTAGTTTAGTGATATATCACAGAACCACAACATGCTATCTAAAGTCACAGGTGAATGTGAAGGAGTTTCCATAACATTGAAAATATGGAGCAAATTGGGACTGTAACAGTGAACTTAAATTGTGAGGTGGTCTTTTTGCTGAGATGACCTTAAAGCAAGGTTTTACTAATTATATTATATATAGCTGAGGAGTCCCTGCCTGGGAAGGCTGCTTCTGCCAATTCAGGTCAGACGACGGCTTCACAATCCATTTCTTTACTTGAACCATTTGTTTTATGTGGCTTCCACTGGGAAGGGAATTCCTTTACTGTGTAATGGCTGGAGCAAGCCAAATCCAGCTCAGGCCCAAGTGAAATGAGAAGCCTTCTTTTCATATGAAGCTGAAAGAGGGACGTTTCGAGGCGCAAGGAGGGCAGTGTGTGGGAGTTGAAACGATGTGGTTTGTGCAGACGCTGCCAAAAAAACACGGCTTGCAAAACATGAAGAAAAAAAGAAAATCCTAAAATAACACTTAAAAAAAAATAAAGCGAGGATGCAATATATTTCTTTCTCTATTTTAAAATGATTTTTTTCAGACCTCTCAAACATATATAATAATAAAAGAGTCCAAACTTCAAGAAAACAAACTGACCGATGCAGCTCATGCAAGCATGTTTCAAATCTCGCTAACAAAGCGCTACCAATTTCAGCTGTGTACCCACAGGAAGCGCTGCATTGACCTTTGTTCTCCCATAGGGCAAGGTGAGGAAGACAGACTGGGTTTACTTCGTCTCATTGATTACCTCTACATTCAGTTGCCTGACAAGTCCGGGCAGAGTCATTAGCATAGTTCTGGCAGGTGAAGAGAGACTGTGGTTGTATGTTTCCTGTAAACCTATGCTTACCATATTAAGAATTGCAGAATCTGTGCTCTATAGTGCTCCAAAGTTGTCTTTTCATATATAATAAAAAGAAAACAGCATTGTCAATGGGACCAGGTACAGGGCCGGTCCAAACCCAAAAGTTGTATTCACACAATAAGAACAAAAAAAAAAAAAAAAGAATGAACAAAGTCTTCTCAGTTGCGTAGAAAACTGGACAGTCTTCACCTGCAGGCCCTGTTCCCCATGGTTACAAGGGTTCCTGATTCTGGTCAGAGAGGTTCCCTTGTTTGTGTCCGCCTCCTGGTCACAGGTGGAATTGCAGGTCCTATTGTTCTGCAGGTATGAATACAATTACTTATGCTGCAAAGTCAATGATTTCTCTTCAGTCCTCTGGCTGCTGCAGCAGTCCTCCTCATATGCTTCCCAGACACCACTAACTCCCAAACCATCACAGTCCCCTTATATACAGTACTTTCAATCTCCACCTCCCCAATCAGTGATACACCTATCACTAGTTGGCAGGTGTATCTTTTTAATCTCTGTATTGGAGAAGGGAAGGTTGAATAGCATCTGTATGGCTGACCTTACCAAGATGGCTGATGTAAACCAGCCATAGACACTAGTCTCTTTCATCCTGGCAAGGGAAGGAAGTTAATGGCTTTAGCACCTCTCTTTGTCGGGAGGCTGAACTTCATGTCCCTCTCCCTGTCACAAGCATAAATGTCAGATCAGAGATCAGATATTTCAACTGGTTGTCCAGGAGACCACTTGTGGTTCCCATTAATCTCGGTTAGTCCTTAAATATTTCCCAAAAATGGTTCCTGAGTGGCTCACCTGGTAGAAGCGCAGCCGTGTGGTGTGCAGGGTAAGTCATACAGCACAGGTTCACGTCCTGGCTGTGCTAAGTTGACTTCACTGGGGACTCTGAAGAGAGTGTCACATCGGCTCAGGCACTCTCGTGGGTTAGAGAGGTAAAACCGGCAGGCACTGTTTCTCATCATTGCTCTACAGCAAACCCTGCTTTCCAGGGGACCACTGAACTCAGAGCAGACACCTGCAGGGCTGGCCCTCGTACTCCAGGTCTGTAGCTCGCTAACATCTGCTCTCGAGTTCCTGGGTGAAAAACTAAGCTGGCTTGGTTGTGGGATTGGAGGACGCTCAGTGAATCTTTGGGTCTCCTGAGCCATGCAGGGAATTGCTGCGGTGAGGCAAAAAGCGATTGGGCATTCCAAACTGGGAGAAAATTAGGGGGGAATGTTTTAATTGGACGCACAAAAATAAAAAAAAAAAAAAAAAAAAAAGTCCCAAAAAGGCAACTCCAACTCCAACTCCAACACACAAATCATTCACCTTCTACTCTGTCTACACCTGACACAGCATAGCAGCAATTAAAGAGCAAGTTACATCAAATGTCATTATCATTTTTTTTTTTTTTACATTCCACTCACTGATTTATGGCGTTTGCTTCAATCATTTGGAGGTTTCTGGGTTCTGTTGCTCCAATATGGAGTTCGTATAATTGCTATCCTTTGCCTAGGTTTGAGCTTCACTGAGCTTGCCTGGAGAATCCTAAGTGTTGGGACTAAACATCCTTCCATATTCTACTCAAATCAAATCCAATCCAATCCAATCAAATCATGTGTCAGTCTTACCTTTCAGCCCCACCTTCTCTACATATTTATAGAGAGGTTAGGCTAGCGGAGTGGAAAGGTCACACTGTCACATGCTGAATGGAACGAGGAGGGCATTCAGTCCAGAAAATTAGGACTCAAATTCAGGTAAAAGAAGATTTAGAGAAAATCAATAATACCCCAATATTGGAGCACAGGAAAGGTGCACCACAGGCACAATGGAAACAGGAACATGCCTCTTCATATTAGGATCAAGCAAGCCGTGCAAGATGACAAAATGCAAGTTTAAAGCAAGAACTATGCAACGATATAGAAGAATTCCATGCATGCTTTTCTAAATCTGTGCAGTTCACTTTTCAAATCTTGCACATCCCTTGTGTGATCCGTGTATCCTTTGCAACATTTACGTATTACCCTTTTGTGCAAAGCATGCATGAAATCCTTCCTTATCTTTGCATCATCCTTGCACAGTTCTAACCCTAACCCTTCCTTATCTTTTTGTATCATCCCTGCGTGGTTCTTGCTTCATCCTAGCTTGACCTTTGAATTTTTATTTATATGAATTAGCTGATCACTAATATTGGCTGCTTTAGAATGGGACATTTACATGTTCTTACATCATACTGTGTATTTGCATACTGTGTATTTTGGATCTAGTGTTTAGACTTCTGTTACTATCTAGTTCACTGGTAATATGCGATAACCACTTTGGTTTGACCTTAGTGAAGGTGCTTTAAAAAGCTTGCAAACTAAGATAAATCCAAGCACAGGTGACAAACCCTGGAATACCAATCAAAGAAAGGTGGGCGCACAAAATACCTAAATGATTATCTGGAAGCAAAAGAAAAAACATGCAGTGAAAACATTTTAATTAAATAAGAGCCTTGTAAAACTAATGTGGCAGCTGCTGTGTTGGTTTACTGGAGAAACACGTCATGGTTCAGTGAGAACAACCTTCAAAGCTTGTATGATGTTCCATGTTTGCTTCTTACTTTATATTTTAATTGTATACGTTAATGTTTGTCTTTGTGAACATGTTGAAAATATTACAACAGTAAACTGCATTTGATGACGTGTTTCTCAACAACACTGTGTACAATTTTACAGATATGTATAATAAAACTAAATAACCCCTATTTTATTAATGTAGACAAATGTATAGTTAAAGATATGAAACTGAAAAACTGGTGTTATAAGCATCATACACATGGGAGGGGGGTCGTACTTAAAAAACACTCTATCATATAATAGACGCATCCCCTCAACTCAACACCACACGA
The DNA here is from genome assembly GCF_017654505.1 of Polyodon spathula. Classification (NCBI taxonomy): domain Eukaryota; kingdom Metazoa; phylum Chordata; class Actinopteri; order Acipenseriformes; family Polyodontidae; genus Polyodon; species Polyodon spathula. The sequence continues at coordinate 17,328,199 of NC_054541.1, read as the reverse complement.
CCAGCAGACACACGTAAACACAGACACACGTTCTTACCTTTGTATACTGGTAAGTTAGTGATCAGCAGCCCGAAGAGAACAGCGTGTGGTTTTCACTAACTCTACTGTGCAGAATATTTTTTTTCTATGTGTAAATATCGGGACTTTCTTCCTATGCATCGGGACACGGGAAATTTGCTAGGAAATCAGGACTATCCTGACCATATAGGGACCTGGGAGTCGAAAATGAAATAAAATTATTATAAGTAGTTTTTGCTTGACTTTATTCCCATATTTCTCTCGTTATCTATCCACGCACACCTTTCTCTCTCACTCTTGTCTTCTCCACACACACCCTTATATCCCCTCACTCTCTCCACCCCCACGTCCTTCACGCCAAACCTGCACCCCAATTCCCCCACACACAACATACACCCTTGCACACATACTTACCCAATGCAAACCCTGCACACAGACACACAACATGCAACCCCTGCACACACACACGTCAAAATACAACCCCTGCACGCACACACCCATCATGAAAATATGCATGCAGACACACAACATGCAAACATGCATGTACACACACAACAAGCAACCCCTGCATGCACACACCCACCATGCAAACATGCACGTACACACACAACATGCAACCCCGGCACGTACACACCCACAATGCAACTCCTGCACACACACATCCACCATGCAACCCCTGCACAAACACACCCACAATGCAACTCCTGCACGCACACAACATACAACCCCTGTGCGCACACACCCACCATGCAAACATGCACACACACAACATGTAACCCCTGCACATACACACCCACCATGCAATCCTTGCATGCACACACACACAACATGCAACCCCTGCATGCACACACAAAACACGCAAAACCGGCATGTATACACACAACATACAACCCCTGCATGCACACACCCACCAATGAACCCCTGCACACACACACCATACAACCCTTACACACACACACATCCAGCAATTAATTGATTTTATTTAGCATGCAACCCCTGCACACACACACCCACCATGCAAACACGCACGCACACACAACATGCAACCCCTGCATGCACAAACCCACCATGCAAACATGCACACACAACATGCAACCCCTACATGTACACACCTACCATGCAACTCCTGCAAGCACACACACACAACATGCAACCCCTGCATGCACACACACAACATGCAAAACCTGCATGTATACACACAACATACAACCCCTGCATGCACACACCCACCAATGAACCCCTGCACACACACACCATACAACCCTTACACACACACATCCAGCAATTAATTGATTTTATTTAGCATGCAACCCCTGCACACACACACAACATGCAACCCCTGCATGCACAAACCCACCATGCAAACATGCACACACAACATGCAACCCCTACATGTACACACCTACCATGCAACTCCTGCAAGCACACACACACAACATGCAACCCCTGCATGCACACACACAACATGCAAAACCTGCATGTATACACACAACATACAACCCCTGCATGCACACACCCACCAATGAACCCCTGCACACACACACAACATGCAACCTTTACATGCACACACCCAGCAATTAATTGATTTTATTGAGCATGCAACCCCTGCACGCACACACCCACCATGCAAACACGCACGCACACACAACATGCAACCCCTGCATGCACAAACCCACCATGCAAACATGCACACACAACATGCAACCCCTGCATGTACACACCCACCATGCAACTCCTGCAAGCACACACACACAACATGCAACCCCTGCACGTACACAACACAACATGCAACCCCTGCACGCACACACACAACATGCAACCCCTGCACGCATACACCCAAGCAAGCGAAGCAGAAATAAGTATTACATTAATAGAAACACAACCCCAAGGTTAAACGAGAAAGAGTGTGGGTGAGTGCATATTCTCTATAACAATGGAATTGCACTATTTTGATACATATTATTTACCATATAACATTTCAAGCAATATGATTTTAATACATGCTATGATGCTCTCTGGACAGAATTACCACCGCAATTAAACAACTGAACACATTTCTTGAAGCCGCTCATGCAATTTACACTTACGTTACGTTGAATAAAGTCATTTAAGGAGGCAAGTTAAAAAACCTGACATGGCTTAAAGTGTCCGTAAATTCAGTTAGCAACCTTGCCCTGCACACACACACCACCATGCATCCCTTGCATGCACACAAACCCTCTACTCTATCCTGATTCGTTCCCCTCCCCACAGGATTGCTGCAATATATGTATATAGGCAGTAAAATCACAGGCTCTTACCCATGCACTGGGGCTATATATAAGACAGCCATGCCTCGCGTGCCTCATAGCTGGCTATGGTCTTGATATACTGTCTACTGTAAAATGAACAAGCAATATATATATATTGCTTGTTCGTTTTATTTAGTTTATTTTGCCATGGACAAATACATTTAAAATTAATGACTTGATAATTTCAGCCACCAGATCAAGGCTGAAATATGGAGCTGAATGCAGGTGTATCGCCACAAATATTCCAGTTGTTTGAATTAATGTGCAGCATTACACTCTAACTAACACCACGTGCAAAACAAAATGATGATATATTTTATATTGTAACAGAAGTAAGCAGTCAAAGCAGTGAAGTCTCCTTATAAACACATAGTCAATGAAGATGCATGTCCATACTTGTGGTGATTGAGATGAAAATACTGTAGTTTGAACTCTAGCAGTTATTTTTTCGTCAATGTTTTTTTTTTTTTTTTTTTAATTTAATGTTTAATTGTCACCGTGGCCACTAGGCAGTTATAGACTCACAACATCGAAATTAGTCACTTTTGGATGATAAATATCATAAAACAGAACACTGTGAAGCAGGGCTTAATGATCTTAACAGTGAGGCCAGGGATTAGCATCACCTTAGGGCATGGGTTCAAATCCCAGGAGATTGTTTTTTATTCATGTTACTTGTGTTACTGTTGCAACAAAATGTGTGTGTGGGAGGGTTGTGGGGGGGATTAAGTCATGCACACACATGGGGAGTTATAACTTGGCCTCTTTTGTAGATATCACAACTTTATATGGTTGCTCCCATTTTTCTTTTTAGACTGTTTCTGTACATGTAAATTGTTGTTAGTCTGACAGACAGGAATGAATATGAGCAAATAAGACACAAAGCTAATGCGCTGTGGTAATTATTCTTTCATATCTACAGGTTATTCTTTTTAAAGATGGCCCAGTTTAGATGAGTTATGGTTAGCTTGTGCTGTGTCTACAAGGGTTTTCAACAGTGTGCATTGGTAAAATGATAAAAATTGTAACAATGTGGACACAATGGGACCAGTGGGTTATAGACACTGGCTCAGGTCATTGGACTGATGGGGTACACTCCAAAGAACCTGAGCATTGGCTAAACAACCCAAACACACACGTCTTCTTTCCTGGTCTCTGATCCATCAGTTTGGGTCAGTCCAGGTCTTTTAATCCAGAATTTCCCAGGGAACACTTGTGGTCCTTTAGTAAAGCCCTGGTGGTTGCTGAAAATCTGCCCAAACTGGCTACAGCATCTACTTATTCTCTCACACCCAACCCCTTGCCAAACAGAATAGATGGAAACAAAATATCAAGGTAGCTCTGAAAAGGCTGGGAGCCCCTGCTTTACACCACTCATTGGCCCTGGGCTCTAAATCATTGGCATGGGTCTCTAACCCACTGGTTTCTGTCGGTGTTTGTCTCCAACCCACTGGGCCATGTATTTACATCTTTGGTCCTCCCGTTACTGCACTCCTAGTGGTCATTTTTATACAGCCTCATTATAGAAATTCCACCTTTTTCAAGTTTGCACAGAGACAGTCCCCAAGATAAAGCAAACATCCAAAGTAATGATGATTCAGAACACAATCATAGGATATTATGCAAAAAAGGGAATAAATTATTCCTTTAATATAGCTTAAATAATTAAAATGTACTCCCTATGCCACTGACTTTAATGTAACTGAACCTTCACCTGTAGGTTATACATAAATATTAAAATGACAGATTAATTTAATACATTGTTTTATTGTGTAAATTAGCTCATTGTGTGCTGCGCTCACATTATGTAGTGTCCAATTCATTGGCGGACGCTTTGGCAAACCTTTTATCATAAATATGAAGAGACCTACAGAACATGGTTCTAGTTCCATAGTTCAGCAATTATTACTTAAATGATCAGCAAACCATTTTATGTTATTTTATCATTCTTCATAACATGTGTATGTGGGGGGGGGGGATGCAGGGTGATGCAATGAAGCAGCAAACTGATTGATAGATGCTCATGATTGCCCTCCGTTGTCTCATTGTCTCATATAGGTTATATTGAGGTATACCGCAGTAAGGGTTATATTGAGTTGGTATACTGCAATAAGGGTTATATTGAGGTATATTGCAGTAAGGGTTATATTGAGTAGGTGTACCGCAGTAAGGGTTATACTGAGTAGGTATACTGCAGTAAGGGTTATATTGAGGTATACTGCAGTAAGTGTTATATTGAGTAGGTCTACTGCAGTAAGGGTAATATTGTGTAGGTGTACCGCAGTAAGGGTTATATTGAGTAGGTATTCTGCAGTAACTGTTACATTGAGTAGGTATACTCCAGTAAGGGTTATATTGAGTAGGTACTCTGCAGTAAGTGTTATATTGAGTAGGTGTACTGCAGTGAGGGTTATATTGAGTAGGTATACTCCAGTAAGGGTTATGTTGAATAAGTATTCTGCAGTAAGTGTTATATGCCCATACAAACAGCAGCCAGGTGGCGACCGACAAGCTCCTGGTTTGAACGTAAAAGAAACATATGATAATCCTGCAGGTATTTCACCCCGAGGTGTTCTATTGACCAACATTACTACACACTGATACAGTCACTTACTAACATTACTGTACATTGCTACAGTCACTTACTAACATTACTGCACACTGACAGTGTCACTTACTAACATTACTACACACTGATACAGTCACTTATTAGCATTACTGCATACTGATACAGCCATACTAACATTACTGCACATTGCTACAGTCACTTACTAACATTACTACACACTGACAGTGTCACTTACTAACATTACTACACTCCGATACAGTCACTTACTAACATTACTACACACAGAAACAGTCAATTACTAACATTACTGCACACTGATACAGCCATAGTAACATTACAACACACACTGCCATTCTAACATTACTACACACCGATACAGTCACTTACTAACATTACTACACACAGAAACAGTCAATTACTAACATTACTGCACACTGATACAGCCATAGTAACATTACAACACACTGATAAAGTCACTTTCTAACATTACTACACACTGATACAGTCACTTACTACCATTACTACACACTGATACAGTCACTTACTACCATTACCGCACACTGATACAGTCACTTACTGACATTGCTACAAACTGATAGTGTCACTTACTAAAATTACTACACACTGACAGTGTCACTTACTAACATTACTGCACACTGACAGTGTCATTTACTAACATTACTACACACTGATAGAGTCACTAACTAACATTACTATGCATTGATACAGCCATACTAACATTACTGCACACTAATACAGCCATATTAACATTACTACACACTGATACAGTCACTTACTAACATTACTACACACAGATACAGTCACTTACTAACATTACTGCACACTGGTACAGCTATACTAGCATTTCTAAACACTGATACAGTCAGTTACGAACATTACTGCACACTAATACAGTCACTTCCTGGCATTACTACACACTGATATTGTCACCTACTAACATTACTACACACTGATACAGTCACTTACTAAAATTACTGCACACTGATAGTGTCACTTACTAACATTACTGCACACTGATACAGCCATACTAACATTACTGCACACTGATACAGTAACTTACTAACAATACAAGGCACTGATACAGCCATACTAACATTACTACACACTGCTACTGTCACTTACTAACATTACTACACACTGATAGTGTCACTTACTAACATTACTGCACACTGATACAGCCATAGTAACATTACTGCACACCGATACAGCCATACTAACATTACTACACACTGATACAGTCACTTACTAACATTACTACACACTGATACAGTTACTTACTAACATTACTGCACACTGATAAAGCCATACTAACATTACTGCACACTGATACAGTAACTTACTAACAATACAATGCACTGATACAGCCATACTAACATTACTACACACTGATACTGTCACTTACTAACATTACTGCACACTGATACAGCCATAGTAACATTACTGCACACCGATACTGCCATACTAACATTACTAAACACTAATACAGTCACTTACTAACATTATTACACACTGATACAGTCACTTACTAACATTACTGCACACTGATAAAGCCATACTAACATTACTGCACACTGATACAGTAACTTACTAACAATACAATGCACTGATACAGCCATACTAACATTACTACACACTGATACTGTCACTTACTAACATTACTGCACACTGATACAGCCATAGTAACATTACTGCACACTGATACTGCCATACTAACATTACTAAACACTGATACAGTCACTTACTAACATTATTACACACTGATACAGTCACTTACTAACATTACTGCACACTGATACAGCCATACTAACATTACTGCACACTGATACAGCCATACTAACATTACTACACACTGATACAGTCACTTACTAACATTACTGCACACTGATACAGTCACTTACTAACATTACTACACACTGATACAGCCATACTAACATTACTACACACTGATACAGTCACTTACTAACATTACTGCACACTGATACAGCCATACTAACATTACTAAACACTGATACAGCCATACTAACATTACTACTTACAATAACAATGCAGTGAAATGAGACCGGCAGAAATATGGTTAATACATTTGAGGGTGGCGGTATTAAGATCCAGCACCATTTAGATCATTAAAATAGACTCTACAGAATCCTAAAGACCAGGTCAGATAAGTTAGAAGTCCTCCTGGGTCAATTCAATTGACTTTTAACAGGAGGGACTAAGTGTAATGAATGACATAGATGTTAAGCTATTTGAATTTGAATTTGATTAACGATGTCATTCATAATGCATCTAAATAATTTCTTTTTTTATTGCTTGTATTTACGTTTTCAAAATATACCTCTTTCCAGCAGCAGTTGGACCTTGGGCCCTCTTATTTAAGATGTTGTTTTGGGTTACCCGAAATGATGTTCACATTCAATTGGAAACAAAGACAAGCTTTTAGTCATTGACATTTTTGTATTTATACATTTGGAACTAGTTGGTGTTTAATAGTCAGCGACGCTTTCCGTTGTATTGTAGACAGTACGTTACATCACTGAAGTGTGCAGCTTCTGAAAAGACTAATACGACGCATTTCTAGTTCTGGAATAAAAAATTCGTAGGTTCAATTTTAACTTTACTTTTCATTCATGACTACCGTAATATGTGGAAACATAAAGAAAAAAATGTAGTGTTTATATGTGTACATATGAAGACGCAAATGCATGACTGCCTAACATGAGAATGACGTTTGTTCCCCATAAAGCAATGGAACAAAATAAAACAAATGCAGTGAAACTATATTTGTTATGCGTCCAAAACTATATATTTATTCAACTATTTTCAGTAATTCATGCACGAAAAGTTGTAACCGACCGAAGTCAGTCTGCATTCCAAGACTTCCATACTAGCAATAAAAGTGGTATTTTTGTTACAACTTTAAAAAGTCGGACCCTTAAGTAATCGTCTTCCACCTCCCCGTCGCACATGCTTTCTGTCTACTTTCTGTCTTTGCCTGCCGTTCGCTGCTGGAGATTTTCTATTTAAATGATAGTAGCGCCGATATAGTACTAAAATCGCATTAAAAACAGCCGTTGCCCTTTTAAGGCTGTCGCAACCTGTCATTAGTGTTCTGCAGAGTGAAGTGCGCACGCTCTCGAGGGCTGGCTCAGGTACTGGGAGTATCTCTGTCCCGTTCAGCCTGTGATTGCAGCGGAAAAGACAGCAGACAAACTTATCTTAACATTCAAACTCTGTGTAAGCTTGTCTTGCAAACCATGAGGATATTCACCAGACAGTACGAGACCAGTTATATTGGAATAACATCCTAACACTGAAATTAACGTATTTCATTTTAATACGGGAACAACGTTTTAAAACTTTTTCTAAAACTTTTTTTTATAACTTTTTTTTGTTTTCTGCCACTGGAGTTATTATTACATATGGTGTGAGTAATAGTCAAGACAACTCTCTGGACATTACATTACGTGATGAAGGTGTCTCTTCTGCGTTTTATAAGTGTGTGTTAACATTTGCTTGCTGTTTTTTTTTTTTTTTTTTTGTTTGTTTGTTTTTTTTTTTTTGTTTGTTTTGTTTTTTGGGGTTTTTTTTGTGTGTGTATACTGTATGTGCTTATTTGTAAACTGGAAAACAGACATTCTTCTGTTGGACTGAGAGGAAATCGTTTTTGGCTAACTCCGCAGATTAATTTATAGATTCAAGATTTTAACAATCTACAAAAAGGAACTTTGACACCTGTTATTAAGGACAGTGGGTTTGTTTTTTTAATCAAAGTAGAACACTGACAATGCAAGTGACGGACATTCTGAGTAAGTGTGTGGGAATAATTGGTTTGGAGTAAAACGATTAAAAAAAAACAACAAAAAAAAAAAAAAAAAAAAAAAAAAAAAAAACCCTTATTCCAAAAACGGCATTGAGCAACCAAACTGAAACGCACACTATCCAGGAGGAGAGAATCCGCAAGAAAAGACGTTTCTTTTTTTTAAATGTTTTTAAATATTCAGAACCGTTCCAACAGGTGCAGCATATGTGCGCTACCCGGGACCATCACGACCCTAATAATCGCAATTTCACGGTGATTTTATACCTCTTAACCCGAGACACACAACAAGGCGAATAGAATTTGTCACAGAAATTCAACATTAAAAGCACACACACATACACACACTTCACTGTGACTCTTCTACGACAGAACCGTTGACAGCTGTTCTCTGGATCAATAACCGCTGCAGTCAATATGCAGGTAAGTGTGTTTATTTATTGACCTATTTACTCTTTTATAATTTGTATGTACAATGTTTGACCTTATTTGTTTGGGTGTCTTTGGGAATGTTAAGAAGCTGTCCGCGGAAACTTTGTTCCCTTGAAATGAAACTGTCACAGGTATTAATTATATTGAAGAACTGATACACAACCCAGAGTGTTCAAAAACAAACTGTGATAAACTATGGTAAATGTATAAAATATAACTATTGAAAAACTACAAAATTACTGAGCACGTTTACCGTGGTAAACTTTTATAAAGGTAGTATTACTGCAATAGTAAGAATTGTACTTTAAATGTGGCAATGCAATTTTAACAAGTAATTATATGAGCGTGTCGTAACATTGATGTTTTGGGTTGTAGTTTATAGTGAACCGGTTTTCTACAAATGGATAAGTTTATGAGTTAGTTGGTTACCAACATTGTGTGTACATCCTTTCAGATTGTTAGAAAAAAACAAACAAAAAAAAAACATGAAAAAAAGTTTTAAAGCTATCAACTAACGCGATTAACATTAAAATAATACAAATCTGTTTCAAAGTGAAGTTGATTTATTTAGTTGTTACAGTTTCTTTTAACTGTCTCTTTTCTGACATAAAATGTATAATTTGTGTGAATGGTAATTACACAGGGGACACTCACGAGCTGTTTTAAGTCTATTGTATTTTTGTTAAACTGACAAAACGTATTGCTGCTAAATAAATGAGCGCTTCTAAATCGCTGCAACCTTCATTCCGATAGCCTCACTCCAGCGTGCTACAGTACTAATAGTGCGGTGTGTTTCAGCTACTAACCTTCAGCGTGATGGATGGTCTTGGAGCCGTGATACTTGATCTTCTCAACTTGTTCTGCAAAGAACATAAATTAGCCTAACATGGGAAGCCGGCACTTTAGATGTGGAGTCACTAGACCGGCACCTTCGCTCATTTAAAGCATTGTAGTAGTTTTCCTTGCAAGATGTTAAAGCGAATGATTTTTAACTATTTAAATAGAGATGACTCCCAGTATAGTGACAAATATTGTTATCTTAACATCTTTAACATGATTTCTTGTGCCACTTGTGCATTGTCATTACTAAAAAAAACAAAACAAAAAAAAAAAAAAAAAAACCTGGAGTTGAAATTCTTCTATATATATTAGTAATATTAGTAACTTCAGTACAGACTGAGGTAAAGGTTGAGTCCTTAAGTGAGTTTATTGTAGTTGAGTGTTGACTTCTAGTGTGAAGATTTTTAAAGGAGCGTTATCGTTATCAGTAAGAAAGGAAAGGGATACACACTGTCTAAAGGGGTTTAGACTGTTGATGGAGCCTGGGCCTGAGGAGGTCTGGTAAGAAGTGAATTGTATTGTGTCATTTTTTTTTTTTTAATGTTATAGTTAAATGAACCCTGTTGTCAGAACCTGGCTGTATGGTATAGCCTACTGTAATATGTATGTTTTCCCTCAAAACTAAGTTTAATCAGTAAAAGTTCTCATGCGACTATTGAAGTACCCTGCCAGTACCGTGATGAATGAGATATTTTACAACTTTACAATTAGGAAATATTGAACCTACCGTGTAACTGTGAACGAATAGTGGTATGGAATCTTCTGCTATGGGGCAAGCGCGTGTGGTTGCCCATCCATGTTGACGCGTACCCTTCACCATCCATGTTATTTATTTATTTATGTATTTATTTATTTATGTATGTATGTATTTATTTATGTATGTATTTATTTAGGCCTATTTATTTATTTATTATTTCAAATAGTTTACACTTCTTACAACACATTACAACCCCCTTTCTCTGGTGTTCGTTCTATTGAACACTGTAGGAGGCCTCTAAATTTCTAAGAAATATGTATTAGCGTTTTCGCTTCAATCTTAGAGTTAGTCCGTCGAGGGGGAACAAATTTAACACACGTGGGTGTGACGTGTAGGCTTACATAACTAACTAGAACTTATTTCGCCCTTAATTAGTTCTCCTGTGTTCTTCCCTTGTGTTCTCTCGCGGTAAATATAAGAGAGAAGCCAGTGGAAAACATGGACTCGGCTCCGTTGCAGTTACACTCTGCTCACGGCATGTATAAGGTTACTATCCGTGCCTATGTTTAAAACGCATAGGGCTCGTATACACCAGAGTTCAAAACTAAAATGTGGTGTGCATTTTTGCATAACGATGTTCAATAAATACATTATTATTATTATTATTATTATTATTATTATTATTATTATTATTATTATGAAGTAAAAGCATTTTCGAGTTTTTAACAGCCTGACGACCACAGTTCAAGGAGCAATATTAACTGTTAATGTAGAGGGTTTCTACAGGAAGGCGAGGTGACTAGTAGTGAATGGACTAGTAACGACTGCCTCATTCAATCTGTGAAACACTGCACAGGTTATATTGATTTCTTTAATACCAGTACTTCCAATACAGAAATGCGTGTCCCACCCAGTTACCCCAAAGTACTACTGTAGGTGCAATTGATTATAATATTAGTTTTTACAACTTTTTCTTATTGGTACTTGGAAAAATGTTAACAAAAGATTGAAATTCTGTGGAAACCCTGCCCTAAGTGGATGTCTACTGCATGATTGTATTGACAAGTATAGAGAACTGAGTATTCCTGTCTGCTCCCAGTGACACACAGACAGGGCTATGAGTTTCACAGTGGACAGGGCATATAACTGGACATGCACATGTGTGAGACTGCAGCGTCTAGTGGCTGCCTCATTTATAATGAATATCTGGGAATGTTTTTTTCAGCAACATGGTTTAGTGTTTCTTTATTGCATCACCTCTCCTCTTGCTTCAAGCATACAGGGATAGGAATTTTATTAATATCGACAACTATCACAATGGTTTTTCATTTCTCCAAGCTAAAGTTAAGGTCTAAATATAGATAACCATTTCACCCTGTTCAATGGGATCTTGCATTGAGTTTAATTTTCTTTGCAATAAGTTTAATTCATAGTAGGCCCCTTGATGCAGTGTATGTGAAACCCCTATGTAAAGTTTAACAAAATGATATAAAAGTCAAACATATTTTTTATTGACTCTTTTATTGAAAATGTGCCTTGTTGTTTAAAATGTAAGCAGCAGTTTACAAGTTTAAAGGTGTATTCTGTTAAAAGTAGATTTACAGCCTTATAATGTGTTCAGTTCCTTTTCTTTCTCTTCCTGCTACGCCCCATTAAAATAGGTGCTTAACTGGGGGCTTGTTTATATATAGAGAGTGTGAACAGCCAATCAGGTTCCAGTTCTAGTGGATTTCTTTTTGCATCCATGCCCGCTGGAACGTTGAAGTGCTTAACTGTGAATTCAATTTTAAATCAATCCGAGCATAAATACATTCTAATCTACAACTAATCTGATAACATAAAAAGCTACTTAAACATACTTTCTGACGCTGGTCTAAAGACAAGCGAAATAATGTCTGTGACAAGACACCGTAATGAAGCCTCAATTCACAGCTACTGCACAGCAAATCAACAGAGAAGACATGATTAGTCCGTAATTCTGTCGTCCGCTGGATCCAAACAACACCCTCTCTCAAAACCAGCCAGTCAAACTGCCAACCCTGTTTCAGTTCTTTCCGCACCAGCCAATCCACTCCCTGCTTGCTTGAATGACGCCCCGCCTCCAACAACAAGTTTTGAGTCCGACTCAATACTACACTGACTATTCAACAACCCTACAGTTAATTTATCTGGCAATGTCATAATAATAAGTAAAACTGTTTTCTCTACGTGTATGTTGTTTTTCTATTCTAATTATGTTAGGGACTATTTTCTTCAGTTGAAGGTTACCTGGCGAAATATCAGAAGTTCAAGGTAAATATAGGTTTTAAAGTTTTTTTTAAAGAGAAAATAAATAAATAACTAGTTTTCTAATAGCGATAGAGCCCTCTCGATGCGGGCTCTACCGTGTGGTAGATGACCTTGACTTTCGTTAGCGCCGTCGCCTACGGCTCTGAACTCATAACTCCAGTCGCGGTCATTAACCACAGGGTATAACCCACATCAACGGGCTCTATCGCTTAAATATAATAAATAAATATATATATATATATATATATATATATATATATATATATATATATATATATATATATATATATATATATATAAGTCCATCTTTCACTGCCTCAAAGTGGCAGGAGGGTCCCCTGACTCTAGCAGGTTCAACCATGCTGTGAAAGCTTGAGTAACATACTCGGCCAAAGTGGAAGGCGCACTCCTCAACCCGCCTGGCCAGCGTGGTGAGTTATGGCCAACCCTCTCCCATGATGAAATCACAGACAAAAACATGGCCCTCAAAGAAAAGAAGGGAAATGAAACAAACAGCAGCTCTGAAGTCAAAGATTGAATACATTGAGCTCTGCAAGACAGGAAGAAAGAGCATTACTGAGGATATACAGTCGTTCAACTGTAGGTTGATAAAGAAAACAATTGAAAACAAGCAAAGCATGAAGAAAGCAAAACAGAGACTAATCGTCAGGCAAAAAATATATTTTAGCTATCAAACAAGAGGATGGGACTGTCATCAAGAACTGCAAATTGATTTTGAAGAGATTCAAAGGCTTACAGAAAATTATATCAAGATGAAAAGAGCAAAGTAGCAGATGAAGGAGACGAGACAGAAAAAACACAACCCGAGGAAGGAGTTCTAGACGTTCTACCTGAAGAAGTGAAACATGCTGTCAAACATATGAGGACAGGAAAGGCACCCGGAGAAGATAACATAACGATTGACATTATGAAAGAAGGACGTGAAGAACTGACAAAAATACTTTCGCGTATTTTTACAGATTGTATTTTTTAAGTAGCTTTGCAGTTAGTTAAACAGTTGATTTGTCTGTATTGTTTATGAAATGGCGATCACTGCTTTAGTAAGAGTTTGATTATACTATTTCTGACTGTTAGTTTCACTTTAACAGTGCGTAGTTTGGTTCCTAGTTGGTGTTTCATTGTGAGTTTAGTTAATAACAGTCTGAAGCCCCTTTCACACTGGCACTCCGGCCCTGGGTTCTGGCTACCCGGGTCACAGTCCCATGTAGTGTGAAACCACATACCTGGGTCGTAGCACATACCTCAGGCTATGGGTCAACACTTTCATGCAGGTTGAGCGAGACAAAATGCATGACGAAATAACAAACAGCTACATCTGCGTGAAGGTTTCACTTCCGCAAGGAATATTTTTGTTTATTCCGTTCAGCCATATTTACAGGAGCTAGATTGCAGCTGGGATGAAGAAACATTTGCTCTAATCAACATTTGGGCTGATGGTTAAATCCAGAGAAGCTTGGATGGAAGCGTCAGTAACAGGCTGCTTCCCGGGCATTGATATGCGCTTTGTGTACTTGCTTGTGTCACTCAGGTCAACCCTGCTTTATCAAAAGCAGTGAGTAATCACGTAGCCGACCCACATGACACTGGTTCCTGATCCGAGTAGGTTCTGACCCAGGTAGAGCATACCAGTGTGAAAGGAGCTTAAATTTAACCCTTCCTGTATCACCCACATGGCACCCTTTGCCTCTCTCACACCACACAGCAGCTTCATTTACATTGGTCCAAATCATTGTTGTTTGTGGATAGTGAAGGTCTATTCAGGTAGGCTGAGAACACCAGAGCTCATTTCACTCATGGAGCTCATGGTGTCCCAGGTCAGGAGTGGAACCCAGGAATAGACTGGTGCATCAACCCACAGCACCACCTTCTGGAACCCCCATGGAAAGAATGATTAGAGGCTCCTGTATAAAGCAGTGCTTTTGTTCATTCTTTGTCGGTCTACACAGCATCTTTGTGTGCAACTCACAACAACTTCCACCAGGTGACGACTCAGACCACCTTGCCCTACATGTCATGTCAGTTTACTGAATGCAGACTAGAATCAGTAAACAGATGTAACATGTTAGATCAATTAACCTTATATACATCTTGCAACAGCACAATAGTGGGTATACAAGTGCTTGTGGGTATTGTAAAATATGTATAATATTATATACCCATCAGCAATATAATACTGTTTTTAAAAACGGTGTTAAATGCAGAGACGTATTACTCATCTTTCTTGAGAAACACATTGAATATTGTCTTGAAATGTACTAAGTAGATAACTGCCCATTTGTCTTCCTAGTTCCACATTCTGGACTTTGTAAGTTGCAGTCATCCCAAGTCTAATGCAAAGTTTTCATCTGCCACTGGGAATGACTTGAAATCGGTTTAAAATCAGACTTGCTCATTTCCATCAGCAGCAGACTGAGATCAAATGGATATTCATTGAGTCAGCCCCGGTTATGAAAACCCGCACTGACGGTGGAGGGTAACTAATGAGCATCCAGGTTTGAAATCTTAGACTGCAGAAAAAAACAATTGCCAGAACCTGAAGGCTGTGAATATATTATATCAGGGAAATATTGGAGGTGGTGATTTTTTTTAATAAATAGCAATTACCCAAACACATGATACATGCAGGTGATCTTTGACTGGTTGTGTCCGGTTGCAGATTGGATAGTAGACAGCAGATGGAACCAGCAGCAGCGCCAGCTTGATATTGAATTAGATTGTTTTACATACTGGTTTCATGGTGCAAATACCAATGGAGACGGCAATCATTACTATCCTATCTCACTGATCAGTGTCACCAAGCTGCCTCTGTTTGATCCAGGGCGTGCATTGCAATCAGGGAGACTTTAGAAACCCCTAACAAGGCCTGCTGATGAGTTTAATAAGAATGAGGATGGTTTTCTCAGCCCCTGGCACTGACAGACTGTCTGTCTCCTCTTTCAAAAACTGACCCCACACCACCTCTCCCATAGACCTCGCAGAATCAACTTGTCTCCCGGGGGGGTTTTCAGAAAAAATATTTAATTTATTTTTTCCTTTTAAATTCGTCTTTAGGTTAAGGGTCTACAGCACTGACCAGGGCTGACCTTGTGCCTGTCTCTTGTTGGCTTAACAAGGTTGGGAATTATTGTTGAGTCTATTGCTAGAGGTCACCAACCTCCACAACAATGACAAAGACGAGCCAATGAAAGCAGACTACATTGTCCCAGTGTTATTAGTGTAATTAAATAGGCTGGTCAAGTCTGTCACCTGGTGATTCTGCTGGAGATTTGCTGGTTAATGTGTAGGGGCCATGTACTTAACACCAAGTGTGCACAAAATCCTGCTTTCAATATGCACC
Source organism: Polyodon spathula (assembly GCF_017654505.1). Classification (NCBI taxonomy): domain Eukaryota; kingdom Metazoa; phylum Chordata; class Actinopteri; order Acipenseriformes; family Polyodontidae; genus Polyodon; species Polyodon spathula. The sequence goes on along the minus strand of NC_054541.1, from coordinate 17,311,867 downwards.
TTTTTTCAATGATTGCTTGTCTCCTTTTCTCTTGGAAGCTTGCTTCATGTAAACCTGCTTTGCAAAGCGCGTAGTCAAAACTGAGCAGATTTGGTGCACAGCAGTCTAATTCTGTAGCCCTTCATGCCTTACACATTGGGTTGAAATCTAACTGACATCAAGAATGAAAGGGGTTTGGGGGTCAGTTTGTCCCATCTAATAGAGAATAGTCTGCACCACAAGACCAGTATCTGCTTGACAGAGCCAAGTAAGCGTCTTAACCACTGCACAACATAGTCATTAACTCAATAGAACTTCTCACTGGCAAGGGTCTGATTCAGCAACACTGCCTCCCAGTCTCTCAGCTCTAACCACTAGACCACACTGCATCCCAGTCTCTCAGTTCTAACCACTAGACCACACTGCAGCCCAGTCTCTCAGCTCTAACCACTAGACCACACTGCATCCCAGTCTCTCAGCTCTAACCACAAGACCACACTGCATTCCAGTCTCTCAGCTCTAACCACTAGACCACATTGCCTCCCATTCCCTCAGCTCTAACCACTAGACCACAATGTCTCCCATTCCCTCATTTAGACCACACTGCCTCTAAATTTTTCACACTTCCTCCTAGTCACTCAGCTCTAACCGCTAAACCCCACTGTCTCCCAGTCCCTCAGCTCTAAGTAATATGTTAAATATTGTTCCCTGTATGTTACAGTTCTATCAATGGCTCATATTGTTCTACCTTAAAGCACCCATTGTTGCCTTGAACAGAACCATTGCATTGCCTTCCATGTGCACTAAGGCATCTATTTTATAATAATAAAGCAAAGTAAAATGGAGCCTCCACTTTCTTTCACACATGGTGGGCTGATAGTAAACAGAGTTCCCATTCTCCCCGGCTCGGTTGTAATCCCATGGTAATGAAGTCAAGCCTAAAGCCCTCGCCTCGAGCACATTTTCCAGCTGATTAGCTCCCCTTTGTCCGTCCATTTAAAGCAACATGCCAACTCTGACACTTTGAAGAGAAAAACCACAGAGCTGGAAATTTCGAGCCGTGCCTTTTCCCTTCTATGCCGATCAAAAGGCAGATTTTAACAAAACTGTTGGAGGGGCTTTGGGACACAGAAGTGCTTTGAGTGCTGCTGTACAAGAGGCAGGGAATAGAAGGATTTCCCTATCACTTGGAAGGCTGTAGAGCTTCATGAGCCAGGCCCTTTATCTTTTTTTGATTTGGTGATCTTATCTAATGAGTAAGGGCCAGGGTTTGATCAGTTGTGGGCTAATAGCAGAAACTCCCTCTAGTGTTCACACATAGTAATGCAGAGGGTGGAAAAGCAATAGCACTATAGCACTGAAAATGTCACAGATAGGGGCTGTGTTGTAAAAAGGCTGTCAGATTCATGCCCTATTCACAAAACTTTAAAATATTGATTTTCAGGATATTTTTTTTTTTCTTAAAGCCCATTTTGATGAATTAAATCAAGCTTGCGGTTTATTCAAGCACTTGAAGGTGGTTAGAAGACTGTTCGCATTTTCAACCAGTTTAATCTAAGTTTGTAAACACTCTTCAAAAACAGTGTCTTCTTCAACTGACAGAAATTGACAAAAAATATATGAGGTGCCCATATCATAATGTGTTAGTCTTCTACTCCATCTGCTGTATGTACATGCTGTATTAAATGTTGTATTTTGTCACATGCAATGAAGTGATATTAAATCGCATAATATATTCAAATAAAGGGCTATGGACAGAGTGAAATAGGTGCCGTCTTGGTATGGGACGGTAATCTATGGAGACTTTCAGCTCACTTTTTGGGAAAATAACCTGGATGTAGCTGCAGTCATTTTTCGTTGTCCTGAAGCAAGAGGCACAGAGTATGAAGACGGTAACACATGAAATTGAGTTTTTATATTATATAAGCCAAATATATATATATATATATATATATATATTATAGGATATATATATACTTATATATATATATATGTATATATATATGCATGTACTTGCACTTAAATAAGACTACATATAATAATTGATGAATGGGAAGCTACTGCATTTAAAGTACAAGGCAGTTTGTCTAGGCGTCTTTGTCTGATGATACAGGCCACCTTCTCTCTTGCACTCTGTGTGTAAAAAACCCACTGTGTAGACAGTTCACAACAGGATGGTGTTGGATCATCAACTTGTACAATATTGAAGCCCTGCAGTTGTGCAGTGCTGATAAACAAACCAGGCGAATCCACTAGTTCACAATATAATCGACTGTAACCACACAGAGTGTCCCGCCGGATAGAACTGGTCTAATGAGAATAAAGCATTTCATACTGATGAAAGCTCAAGGCTCAGGAGGCTTGCGTTCAAAGCTCTTCAGTTGTTTCTGCCTGTCTGTCCGTCAGGTTGAAAAGCACAACAGCAAAAGTCCCGGTTCAGCCTCCTCGGACACTGAGGCAGCGGCTCCCCAGGCAAGCTAGCCAGTAAAACAAAAAATAAATGTTAGAATTAGAAGTGCCACTGATCTGTGCCTGGCCCTCTCTGTGTGAATGTAAAGGACGCTCAGTGTTCTCCCGACCGTGCTGGGGGTGAAACAGCACACCAATGTCAGGATATGATACGTATCACAAGATGCAGGTCGTGATACGACGTGCATCATGATACATGTGCCGGTCCTGGTGGGATACTTGTGTGATGCATAGTAATATCAAATGATCATTTAATGAAGGACTATTTAGTTAAAAAAAACTAAAATAAAATGAGTAATGGAGAGTATGTTTTTATCCCAACTATAAAAGACATGTATTCTTCACTCAAGAACCACATGGTGAACTATAATGAACTATGAGTTCCTTTTGTCTTGTATCACTATCTAAATGATACGTACCTCTATTATGATATGATATATCATGCAAAGAAAGTGATTCATCGATACACGCTGAATTGTTACACCCCAGGCCTTTTTTTTATTAACAGTTCAGACAGTTGTTTTCAGTCAGATTTTTCTTTAGTGCTGGTTTTACATGTTCAAATATTCCTCCAAGATTTTAACAAATATTCAAATACTCTTTCATTTTGATTTAGTTGGAACACAGAAGTAGAACCACATTACAGCAAATAAAATCTCTGGAATATATAAAAAAAAAAACTCACTTCACCCAATCAAATGGCCTATTAAAGAAAGAACAGGAGCACTATACAATAGAATGTGTGTTATTTATTTTGGCCATAATTTATAAATATGGACATTTTTTCCACGGATTACATGTACAGCATTATTGTTTCATGCATTGGTGTTTTCTGTGCATTTCTCATGTGTATCACGTTTGAGAACAGAGCATTCAGTTTGGCATCCTGCTACCCAGAAGCCCCCAAGCAGGCATTGTGACACACTGCATTCCGATTCCCCTGACTCAGGGTCCTGTGCGTGCAGCCTCCTCAGTGAAGGACGCTGGTTGATTGAGGATCTTCAAGTTCTGCGAGATGGACGTGACTTCCACTATCTTGTAGTAAATGTTGCCCCTTACTGGTAGCATTGTGTTATTGCAATTCTGGTTTTTAAAGTAGGATTTAAGTGAGATTTGTTTGTAAAGAAAAGATTGACAACAGCAGAATCAAGCAGGGTTTAGCTGGAGGAAACAGTTTGAAGGTCAAAGTTTTAAAGTTGAAACATTAACTTGGTAGGGTTTTTTTCATGTAAAACATTATTGTTTAAATGTTTGCTTCCTGAGCTATATAAAACATGTTGAATATGTAATGTATAACCTCCCACTGCTGCATGTAGACGAGGGAGCGGAGCTATAACAGGAGTAATAGCAGACAGGTTTCAAGGAGGTAAGGACTGGTGTGCACAACCTGGAAATTGAATTACATCCCACCAGCACAAACAGACTGGGGTAGGCAGCTGGATTAGCAGTCCCTTTACTTGCAGATGGTTCTCTTTAAATAGGGCTGTATCTAATCTGACCTTTTCCTTGCTTCACTTGGCTTTGCTACATTTTGCTGAAAAATGTATAATGGGTGTTTAAGTTAGCAACATAAAATACTATGTTAAATATAGGGAACTAGTGTACTTCTATGAAGCGTAATATGAACAAAAGTTCAGAAGTGACACTGACACCTTTTCCTAAAGCGGGACTGTCTGCAATGGTTCACTGGTTTACACAGTCAGGCTGGAATATCTGCACTTTTTGGTAAAAGCGAGTCAACCTGCAAAAAACAAATCATATTGTGTTTAAACATGTAACACAAAAACACTGAAGCGGTGAGGAGTGGTCTTTTTGTTTGTTTGTGTGTTTGTTTGCTTGTTTGTGATCTTTTTAAAGAACTGGTCATTGGTATGGCTCTCTCATCCTAAAAAGCTGGATGGAATAGTAATTCTACACATTTTCATGGAGCTGTTGGAGTCTCCTGCCTTCCAGTGAAACTCATTGTGCTAGACAGCTGTCTTTCACTGTAGAAGGCTTGTGTATCCCAGAGCTCAATCTGTCAATCTGTCCAAACCTGACAAGCTTAATCAGCATCGCTGGGATTTGGACTGGCCTTGCCCTTGTCAGACCCCTTGCTGTTTCCTATTCCATTACAGATTCTACTCTCAGCACTTCACCATGGAGGCAGCGTTTGTTCCGATCAGTCAGAGACCTAATCCGCTACTTATGTTTCCAACTTTTTAGCAGGGTTCTGTCCTGCCCTGGCCTGGCCTGTGTGAAAACTTTGAGGATAATTAAGAGGGGGGGGGGTCATTTTTCAATAGCTGTTAATAGCTACCTTATGTACGTGTTAACAGGGGTTTTCATTATTTTTAATTTTTTTTTTCTTTTTTATTATGGCCACACATAACAGTGGGGTTCACCACCAATGACATTTTACTGCAATAACTTGAATACATTTCAACAAAACAACCTGAAACTTATTATAAAATCCCATATAACTACGGTCCAGAACCCTTTTGAAAACAGCTGGATGTCAGGTTTCCAAAAGAGTAACATTTGCCGTCAAAGAATCACTTGGAGTTGCCATCTGTTAGCAACAAGTTAAAGACAACAGTAGTTTATAGTATAGAAATAGGTTACTGTATAAGTAACCGTTAACAAAAAACAATATTTGTTAATGTAACAGGCAGTGCTGTGTGATACACTGCCTTTATGGATTCTGTCCTGACCCCTGTCAGTGAGATGAGATGAGGTTAAGAGCTCTAAAACCAGGAATGCAGACAAACCCCTGTGCCCTGGACACTGTTGCTTTATTAGATTTAGAATTGTGCTGTGTCTATGCAAATCCTCAACAGTGATTGGTTGATTTCTCATATGTAATTTGTAATACTGTTAACAATAATGTTCAGACAGTCTGAGCGCTAATGGCAGATGAAATCTGGATGCTTTTCACTGTATTAACGTAATCACATGTACTTTTTGAATTTCATAAACGCATCACATCAGAGTAGCTTTGCTGTCCCTGTCCAAGCAGAGAGTCCAAGGGACCCCAGCCCCTGTCTGTGGCAGCATGATCCACATCTGGTCTAGGCTTGCTGGATACACATACTGCCAGAGGATCTGTAGCGGATTAGCGCCTGGTCATCACTGTCAGTTCCACGTCTATGGCTTTCCTCTGTCAACTACAGCACAGTGTGTGTGTGTGTGTGTGTGTTTTATTTCTGTTGTGTGAGACTTAGGGACCCATCGCTTTTTTAGCTCTGCATAAATAAAAGCCTGGTGTATTTGCGGCTCAGTTTCATTGCATACAAGCTGGGAATGCCTTTTCAAAAGTGGTACAGTTGCTGAACAGATTGAATAAGAATGTATTTATGAGTTTTCTGGGGTTTTTTTGCTACATGGAAGACACCAGTTTATATTTAATATTGTTATTATGATGATTATTAAGAACAGCATACAAAATTGTTATTGAAATTATTGTAGCTAACACAATAGTTCTATACATTTTCCCTGCCGTGTGCATCCATCAACTATATAGGTTTTAAATGTGTAGTTTTGAAAGAAACACATGTTTTAGCAAACATGTATTTTCATTTTAAAACCAGACGGCTGATACTGCACTAGGAAATAAAGTATTAACAGACTTTGTGGAAGGAAAGGCAGGCAAACTGAGTGCTTTCTTTAACCTGAGGTATTACCAAATATCATGTTTCAAAATAAAAAGATGTGTTTCATTCAAAACTACACATAGACCTTGTGAAAGGAAATGGCTGAGCGGTGACGTCAGGCCAGAATGAGGAAGCAAAACACATCCAGGTAACTGCAGTGAAAAGACACGTTCTGCGCCGTTTATTTTCAATACAAAAATAAATAAAAAGGTTTAACAAAGATAAACACTGAGAGAGCACAGAAAAGAAAACAGTGAACAAAAATAATCACAAACACAAAACAACTGAAACTAAGGTCAGGCTGGACATGTGCCTTCACTGTTTCTTAGTCTTTACTTTCAAATTAATTAATCGCTCTCCTCTCGCTCTCGCTCTCGCTCTCCTCTCCTCTGAACTCCCACTCAGAGTACAGAGAGCTGCATGTTTATATACTGTGGCCGAGGGGTTTAACTAGCTAGTAATTATTCCATTACTCCTCGGCCACAATCTGCACGAGTTTATTAAATTACTCCTGGCAGAGGACGAGTTTAGTAAACTCGTCCTCTGCCAGAACACGTTTAAAAAAAAAACAATACAAACCACACGGCTTTCACCATCATTTCTATAAATACATAATAAATAAATACAAAAACAACAACCACGGCTCTCGCCATCAAATACAATAAATAATAAATAAACAAACACAAAATAAACTGCACTGGGGCGGCGGGGGAAACCCCATTCTAAAAATAAACACTGTACAGGGCTGCTTGCCCTGTTACAGACTTATATAGAGAACGAAAGTGCATGACAGAAAGATGTATTCATTTATTTTGTTAGCTACAACCACTTTAATAGACATCCCAAATCCCCACATTTTATTGTAGACTAGTCTTTTCTAAGGTGACTCCCATCTGTATTTATTATGCTGAAATTCCCAATTTGCAATTCACAACTCACTACCAATCTAGAACATGAATGGGCGGCCTCTGTTCCTGCTTTGTCTCCACCTCAGCTTGTCCCAACCAGTAGGGGTCGCAGTCGTGCGCTGAGGCGAAGTATCCTGGGACTGTATTCCCCCTAACCCTATGTGAGCGCAAAATCCAGTACTGTTGCTATTGATGCCCCAGCCAAATTACCGTGAATCAACCTTGAATCAGCGAGCTCCTGACAGCATGACTCACCCTGCATTCCATGCAGTAGTGCCTTTACTAGGTGAGCCCCTGTAAACCCCTATTACAAAAAGTTGAGATTATCGCTATCCTGCTAGATATGAATAGAGAAGGGCTATTATACAGCAAGGTACAATTCAACACCCCATGTTGTGTTACCTGACAGTCGCATCGACTTGACACACTTACTTGTTTGTTGTGAACATTTAATTACCCTTACCACTTCCAACAACTCCCTCGTTATAACATGTAGATCTTATTAAAGAAAGGGGGGGGGGGGGGAGGGGGGGGAGGGGGGGTGGTCTTATGGACGTTTAGTTGTACCTGCTCCCCCAACGATAAAATACTAATAATTCTCCCAGGGTTTGCCCCCAAAAGTTAAAATAAAATGCTACAATTATAAGAGGGTTAGGCAAAAGGGGTGCTGTGGCTAACTACCAGCTGGGAATCTACTTAACAGCAACCTGAGAAATACCCACACCTGCAGACAGAGGGCACCCTTTAGCCGGATTTAAATCAGTTACTATCACTGACAAGTCAGACAATCCTATCTGTAAAGACTAGTGGAGAGAAACCACTGGGGCCCAGCAGGCTGCAAACTGCTCCCATTGTGAAGAGATTGTTTACCTGTCATTACCACATTATTTATGATTTAGCATTGATATTGCAAAAAGGCTGCAGACAGGAGGCCTTGACTGTGTTGAATGGGGTTTGCAATATTGTTAATAGTACATGTCATATCAGGGTTTCACACAAACTCCCGTGGGATCTTAAAGTATTCAAGTCAGTTAGAGTGTCAGTATATTTCAGCTTCGCGGCTTTTTAGCTACCAGCAAGCAAACTCCAAAAGGAAACTGTGAGTGTAAAGAACAGACCACAAAGATGCTTTTGTTAGAGAAGGGAAACGTGGAAACGTTTAGGGTTCTGTTTCAGTAAGGACAATTTTCTATTGATTTCTATTCCAACTTTGTGATAGAACATTTCAAGAAAATGTCATAATCTGTATTTAAATCTTTTTTTTTTTTTTTAAAGTGTACATTTTTTAAACCCAGGTTAGATTTATCCAATTTTAACAGTCAACCAAAAATGTACTGAAGGTCAATTTAAAGGCCATTTTCGACTAGTGACGAACTATTTTTTGAAAGAGTAAGTAGATTGAGATGTACTGCTTTTTTACTGCCAGCTTATTTTGTACAATGTTTGCAATTGTTCTACTTGCAGTTGCTCATGCCGTGTTTTATAAGTCTGTGCTTTCACCTGAGTTTACCAGCTCTTCAGTTCTAGTTCCATGCTATATATATATCTCTATAAATAGGCTTGCTACTTAATATTAATATCGTCATTTATTTTAGAAAGAATTTACCTTTTTTTCAATCGTTATTTTTCCATTTAAGCAGAGAATGGGTGAAATCGGCCTTTATGCTTTAAAAAAGATTTTTTATGCCATTGAGAAACATTTCATTTAGCGAAGCTTCTTTATCATATTCAACACGCAATAAAACCATGGTTACCAGCATTGTAATTGAAATAAGATTTGGTCACAGCAGAGCTGTATCTTGTATGTATATTATATATATATATATATATATATATATATATATATATATTATAGATCTTACACAAATTAAATCATTGTTTCCAATAAACCGTAGAAAACGCAACATATAAAAGTGTATTACACAGACTTTTATACCATAAGTCTACGAGTAAAAAGAATATGCACAGAACAAAACATTAGATAGCTGAACAGAAATAACTTGCACTTATTAAACAGAGTCTGAGCTCCACCCCTCTCCTGCTTCAGCACAGCTGGACTCAGAGTCACTGGAGGGCAAAGCAGACGCGCCCGCTTCGTCCTGCCGCTGAGACTTCAAACATCGATCAGGGTATTGTGTACAATATTCATTAAGTGTTTTCCTCTTGCACCCATTTTCAAGTCAAACTAGTAACTGTCACCGTACACCTATAGAAAAAGTCTACCTACACCTTAACCTGCTAATTTCAAAGTGGGCGCTTTGAATGACAGGCGCTGTAGCTGAAAGTGCACAGTCGGTGCAGGTGTTGATAATTGACAGTCATTTAAGCGAATGAGAGCATTGTAGCCCTGCTTTAGTCAACGAGATTTGTCAGAACAGGGTGAAATGACAGTGACAGTGAAACTACAATACGAACGGACCGCTGAGATGACTGACAGCGACACCCAGCCATTCAGAGCGGAAAGGAGACGGGACAGACAGCAAGTATAAAAACCACACAAACTAGAGATGATTTAAAATTATTAATTTTGGTAAGAAAATTAAAAAAGAGAGTGGTTTTGCTATCGTTTATCCTTTTTATAAATTTATTTCAGTCGAACTGAATTTGACGTTTAACGAGCTTTATCGATTAATATGGAAAAGTAGCAAGCCTATTTATAACCTATAAGTCTGCCAAAGTGTCTTCTAGAATAAGACACCTAGCAATCTGTCACTTAAGAAAGAACTCCCCTTTAGCTCCTGAACTCAAATCACCTTCAGACAGACCTAGCAAAAGAAAGAAACACCATATTTAAGAAGAATGACTGCATACATCCTAAAAAGGTAAGGAAACACAAAAAGTCTTAACAGAAAATGTAAGCTGAAGCTGCTGTATGTGGGGGAACAGTTGAGTCATTTACAATCACATACCCCAGGGCAGAATACTTGACCTCCCTGCTTGACATTAAAACTGTATGAAAGGCAGGATGCCCGTGGGAGTGTGATATTACAGAGCGCTAGGGTGGCTCTCCTGTGCTTGTGAGAGTGCGCTGTTGAATTGGAGTGAATGGACGTGAATGGAGATGTGATTGCCTAATGCTTTCTATCAATGAGGTGTATTTCTCAAGGGTTCTTGTCCTGTTCATATGAACACAATTGAAAGGAAGTGAATTAATTGTATAAATCACACTATTCAGCTAGGGAATGGGGGCCCATGGCACATTGCAGTAACTTACTGAGCTACTGTGGTCACTGACTGCATTGCCAGTTCAAGGTTTTAATAACCATTTACCATCTAAATTTGATTGGACTATCTTAAAGCTGTTACAAAGGAGGCTGGTGTGGATTTGACAAATTAACTAAATCTGTGGCTTTCTAAGGTATTTTCTTAAAGAATGGATGGAAAATAATGTTTGAGGAGCCATTGCTTCTATGTTTTAAAACTGCCTTAATAAACCTGGTTTGCTACAACATCCTGTGAGATTTAGACTTCCCAACAAGATCCAAATGGGTTTCACACAAATTATAAATTGAGAGAGCTCAGCATGCATGTCACCCCCCCTCCGCCCCCCCCACCCCCCCCCCCCCCCCCCCCCCCCTTTGATTCACAAAGCTTGTTATTGGTACACTTTTTAAAGTACGTAAGCATGGTTTTATTCCAAATTCCCACCATTAGCGCATCCCAAGGGACTCCATAATTCAGGACTACATTACACTCTATGGGGGTCAATGATAAAGGTTTTAAGAAATAAATTCAAGGAAGTTGTCATCCTCAACTTAAAAAGAAAATGTGGAAAATCCAGCCCACTGCTCCTCCTCTTTCACTAAATAAACAATCACCAGCATTCACAAAAGGAATAATTCGAGGCCTCAGAACTTTGATCCACCAATCAGGAAGCTGCATTGCAGGGTACTTCCATGAGGTAGATGGCTGCGGAACATTCAGATAGAACATCTGTAAAAAAGAAAACACATCTTATTAATTAAAGATTGCCATTTTTTACAATGACAATACAATAAAGGCAATGTTTTCCGGTTTCTAACCCCAATAGCACCCTGATTAGCAGGCATTGCCTTGGTAGTTGAGCTTGTCTGTGTGGTAGTAGCCTCTAAATCAGGGTTCTGTTGCTTGAGTAAATGGGGAGGATTTGAATGTCAATACAAATCTTGAATTCAGCTGGTAATGAAACTGTTCATGTAGAAATGTTGTGCTGGCAGGTTAGCATTCCTCTGAGATTTATGTTGACAATAAAAACATTAGCCCTTGATATATTGTGCCTGTTGTTTTTAATTTGTGCTTTTACAATATATTATAAATTATTCTTTATGGTCATGAAAACCCAAGCCCCTCGGGGTGGGGGGGGGGGGGTCAAGTTTCGGTCACGCATTCTGACCTTGATAAAAATGGGGCCCCAAGAATTTGCACAAGTAACAGTGCGGAGTGCATTGTTTTTCCCACAGCCTTCAAACAGAGTTTAAGAACAGAAGGTGGTCCCCTATGTGACCCCATGCCTCATAATACCTCCTGGGCAGGTCCAGTAACATGTGTGTACACAAGCCCTGTACCAGCGCTGGAGTTAATCAGGGGTGTCTTACCTGGTTCTCAGTGCACCATACCAGGGGAAACTGTTGTGTGATTGGTGTTTGTTTTTTATTTATAATAAACCACGTCCCCATCGGGACCTATTAGCAATATCTACTTTTGTAGTATCTCTGAGAGTGTAGCTCCCGCACTCACAATGTCACTGACAAACTGCTCTCAACATTTAAACCACACCAATATTTATAGAAACAGACTAAATGCATTTTTTGAAATTTTGATTTGACTTATAATATGTTTCTGTGTATGCTAGCAGACATGATAAATACACTTGACTTGTTTAGAGGTCGCCACTGGACACTTTTAAACATACATTTAAGTTATCCTTGGAGAAAGTTTCACTGCAGGGTTTCACAGTGGAGCCAGGAAACAGGCGCCGTTCAGGCGTGGCTCTAGTGTGGACCTAGCATCCTATCCTAATCTAGGGGCATGTTATAATTTAAAAGGTAAACATTATAACACAATACAGTATCATCTTCCAAAGTGGCTTTAAACATTAAAATACAATGCTGATTATGTATACTGGTAGATAATTATATCCCAAAGGAGGGATATGATGTTAGCAGAATGTTTTTAGCTGGCATTTGTTATTAATTCATGAATAGTATAATATATATTAACTAATTATTAACAACAATTTTGTGTTTGTAAACTAGTTGTTAATAGGTCATATCAGCCAATCAAGGTTCAGAGTAGAGTGGTCAATATCCCACAGGCAGAGTAACCCTCACCCTCACCCTCTAAGGGGAAAAGCTTGGAAAAACTGCACTATTCTGCAGATATATAGGGTTAATAAACAAGTTGCTAAAAAAAAATCCCTTTCAATTAAAGCGTGACCATAAACTGTAAAGTAGCATATTGCCTGAAAGTAGGGTTGGCTGTAGAAACGTTCATGTTCATTTCTATTTGGAGGTGGGTGGTCTGTGAAGCTGGCTGTCGCTGTGTTCTGAGAGGAGGTGTCTGTCTGCAGGGCTGCAGCACAGGGCTCAGCACCCTGCTACAGGCAGGTCTGTGGGATTCGAAAAAAACCCTGACGCAAACAGGATGGGCGTTGTTATGTGTGGTCGTGGTGGATGACGTTGTGATATTAAAAAATAAAAAGAAGATCAAAATATTTCTTTTTATAAGAAAGACTGTGTCAGCATGGGTTTTTGCCTTTAGTCATCTGCTGGGCAGCAACTCCTGGAACTTTGTCCCTGATAATAAAGACCTTCACAAGTGTGTAACTTTAAGCCAAACTTCTCTCCCTAAGATGCTGCCTGTGTGTGTGTGTGTTTGTGTGTGTCTGTATATCTGTGAGTGTCTATATTTGTGTGTGTCTTGTGTGTTTGTGAGTGTCTGTGAGTCTGTATCTGAGTGTGCCTGTCTCTGTGTTTGTATCTGTCTGTCTGTGTGTGTGTGTGAGTTTTTGTGTGTGAGTGTGCCTGTGAGTGTCTGTGTCTCTGTGTGTGTTTGTCTGTCTGTGTGCTGTCTGTCTGTGAGTGTGTGTATGTAAGTCTGTGTCTGTGAGTGTGCCTGTCTCTGTGTGTGTGTGTCTCTGTGTGCCTGTGTGTTTGTCTCTGTGTTTGTATGTGTGTGTGTGTGTGTTTATCTGTGAGTGTGCCTGTCTCTGTGTGCGTGTGTGTGTTTGAGTATGCCTGTGAGTGTCTATGTGTCTCTGTCTGTGTGTTGCTGTGTGTGTCTATGTCTGTGTATGTCTGTGTTGTCTTTGCTGGCTCAGTGTATGAAAGACCCAGACTCTTCTCAAGAAATAGAGGTGCAATCAGCAACCAATTTCCAATCGGATATCAGACAGGTAGTAATTGATAGTAATCATGTATTGAGAATATTCATTAAGTTGCAAAGACACGTGCAAGTTGTTATTATACTTGTTAATATAATATGTACAATAAGAAACATTATTATTTTAAAGCATCTGTGTTTCTGGGTAGAAAATTGCATGAGGCTCCAAATATGGCACCAGGGCAATTGATTAATGAACGCTTAATCAATGTTAGCTAAATAAAAGCCATGCCGATCAACAGTCTGAATTATTTTACTTGTACCAAATTCAATGTGATACCAGTCTCTGCACTCAAGAAGAACTGTTCCAAACCATTCAGTGTTTGGTGGTCAAAAATTGAGCGGACACCCATCCATTCTCCATTTCTTCATTGTTCCAGTACTTGTTTGGGGGCAGTTGCAATATTGTATTGTATTATATGTTTTATATTCAGTGATACTTTGGTACAACATATAACACAATGTTCCCATGCTAGGTCCATAGTAAAAGTATAGTAAAGTGTAATAAAACATAGGGAAAGCATAGGGAAGCATGGTAAAGTATATTAAAAAAAAAAAATGGCAAACCTTGGTAAACAATGGTAAATGCATAGTATAACTATGAGCATTGGAAAACTGCAAAAATACCATGCAAATTTAATATGGTAAGATTTGATGAGGGTCAGTCAAATACAGTTGAATCTAGAACAAGGCAGACCCAAATGCAGGATTTGTAGTATACGTCTTCCAGCCCCTTTCCCATTTCCTCAGTGAGACAGTGCTTTGGAGCGTGGAACCCCTGTCTGTTTGAGAGAGCAGTGTGAGGACCTCTCTGCAGGTATGGGCTGCGGGGCAGGGTTAGCCGTGCCTGGGGATGAATTGGGATCTTTTAACTGGCTCCCTTAAGGCTGCTCCCTCCTGGGGAGGGGCAGGCTCCAACTGTTACAATTCCAAAACACATTATTTTGTGTTTTTTTTTTTTCCTTACTGAAGAAATGTTCCTAGTGACAATTTGGAATAAATGGCTGTAAGGATCTAGCCTGAAAAATACTGAGAACAAGTCTGTTTGCCCGATCGAAGCTTGTGTCTACTACTTTTCTTGGTCAAGTACTCCATGTATTTCTTATTAGCTGTGTACAAGAGAAAGTGCCTTTACCCACACACTTCAACTAGAAATCTTTATCAACGTCTTCAAAGTATTTTAAAATGTCTTGTTTCACATGATGTCCACTACATAACAAAATAGATTTGCTCACAAGTTCTGAGATGTGACAGAATCTCTCAATAGAAACACTCTTGTTGTACACGGTGGGCCATCTAATATACTGTATTCTAGTGTGCAGTGTGTAAAATTAGTGAGCACTAACTACTGAGTGGCTGTACAAATGTAGTTACTAAGTTGTCATTTAGTAGCACTTTTTAGTCACATGTGTAACTATCTACAAGAACTTTCTAAGCAATGGTTCTGTACTGAGGGGCAGTGGTAGCACACAGGTAGCTACAATGGCATGAGTAAGTGTTAACATTTTGATATTTTGAAATGCTTTGGTATTGCAATGCTACGAATCAGCACACACTGCTAGCAATCCTTTGTGGTCCCCTGGTAGGGTATCAGTGCTAGGGTGTCATCGCCAGCAGGATCACGGTGCACTATTTGTTCTGTTCAGCTGTTGATGGGAATGTTATTATAGTCCAGGCTAATGGTTCTGCTAGGGATTCTTCAGGATAATATACCAGCATTTTAGGCAGCCTCTCTATCAACTCTGTATAGCCAGCTAAATCACAGGATCTCCACAGTGCTGACCTAAAGGGAAGGAAATTCAATACACTGCCAATCATGTCACAGTGAGATGCTGTGATTGAATACACTGCACAGTTGAAACAACAGACGATACAGGCCAGAGGAAGGGAGGCAGCTTCTTGGATTGCTCACAAGTACTGTAAGTTTTCTTGAGCTCAGAATCACAAACCCACAGGACAAAGGGTGGAACAGCTGTCCATGTGCGGTATATACAGTTGATGCACACTGTGTTATACCAGTACCTTTCCTCCTTGAAAGCCACCACAAGTGTGTGATCATTTATGTCGTTGACAGGGGTTACAACCTACTGCCAAATGTACAGATATCACATTCCAGATGTCAGGGTGTTAAACAAGTATTAAATGCAGTTCTCAAGATTTTACCTCGAGCTCAGACAGGTCTCAGATGTCATCACCATGAAAATGTTGTTCAGGGTGACCTACATTCACAGTATGCAGAATTTTCTTGTTGCATGCTAACAAATGTCATCAAGTTGATGTAGCTGCATTTGGCCAAACCATCAGACCTCATATGCAAAAGTAGGTCCCCATGACCTGGATTCTAATGTGCTTTTGCACTAATGATCTTTCTCAAAATACAGGTAACATGCACAGAGAAATATGGGCATCTCCACTGTACCCCCTTGACCAGTGATGTTCACCCCCATGGGTGTAATTAGGGGCGCCTCTTGAAATGAGCAACTGTCCACAGCAGCGATATGCCAGAAAGCCTGAATGCCGGTGACTTGGTGGATTTATAAGTATTGATTGATTGCTGCCTAAAGGGCACATTATATTGGCTACCAGGCAATGGTGGTTCTCATCAATAAAGATGAGAAGGGCAAGCCAGGTTATTCTCTTTAGAATTGAACTCCCCCAAGTATTACTTGTGTGTTTAAAACAGAAATACTTCTGAGTAGTCCATTGTTGACTAGCTATGCACTCAGCCTGGTATGAGAGATATCATAGTGGCTCAGGTTCAGTTGGTTCTGGTTTCAGACACTGATTAAACCCGGTTTCTTAATTTTTGTATTCTCTATTTCTACATGTCTGACCTTGGAAACACGTTACATCTCTAACTATACAGTATCTACACTGTCATCAGTGCACTCGTGGCTGTGTGGTTACGGTGCATGTTTAATTACAAAATTAAAATGTGAGCAGCTGGTAGTGTCTTCCGTATCACACTGTATTTACACTTGGTTGCAGTTTAAAAAGTAATTCTGATGTGAGTGCTCATGAAATGATATTGTTATAACTGTGTAGTTAGAGGCACCTGAACTGTTCCTGTTCTTGTGTGCAATGTGAGAACTGCATGACTTGCTTCCTGTATAAAGTGCTTGGGTCTTTTATTCAGTAGCAGGCTAAAAGGATTGTAACTTTTGAAATGCCATTGCAAATAGAGTGCTGTGCCACAAGAATATTGCGACATTAAATTATTCTGTTAAAATATGTTGTTTTTTATAAACCCAAAATACATACTGTATAATAGTGAGACAAGCATTTTAACACATGCAGCTCGAAATGTATGTAACATGGCCATGTTCATATTGCTGTTGGTTCAGTTTATAAATTTAAGCTCTTGGTTCAGTTTATAAGTGACTATCAAGAGGATATCTAGGAAAGCAAGCCTGCTGAAATAAATTACCCACACTGTACAGTACAGTGCTTCTCTCCTTTGTTTAGGTCATTTGATTGAGTACCAGATTTATTTTCTTCCCCAAGAGATTTCTTAATTGTAACATGTTTCTAATTATACATCCATTTCAGCTAATTAAAAATGAATGAATAGCCCTAAAACACATGTTCGCCCAGAACTACTGTTTATAAAACAGCAAAATGATATTGCGACAACGAAAACAGCTAAAATGTGTGAAAAGGGTTTTTACTGTTATCGATGTCTTCTGAAGTAAAATGTGTTTCTTCTATCACTCTAAACTGCTGATTCTCTAATTTAAAAGACCTACTGTCTGTCTAACTTTCTCACTTTTGAAATCAGTGCCCAATGTTGTTGTTACGTGTGCATGACGCTGAGGTTGGTACGCTTTGCCACTGCGCAGCGACCCCTATTGGTTAGACGGCAGATGAAGCCAGGCAGACCTCAAATAACTTTGACAAGGGCTTCGTCAATCTCGGGAGCGCCAAACCTGTTGGTCTTTTGGTATATAAAAAAACATACTGTAGCAATTTAAATAAACATCAATCTTGTTATAATATTACAAAGATAAATAGCATTGTAGAAGGAAAGAAATAGATTTCTAGATACGTTATGATTGAGTGTATTAAAGCTCTGGATGGTATCGTATATAAATGCTTCCTTAGGTTTGTGTGACATTATTTCAGCTGCTGTGAGGTCGGTCAAGACAATCCAATCATATATAAATGCTTCCCTGGGTTTGTGGGACAATATTTCAGCTGCTGTGAGGTCGGTCCAGACAATCCAATCGTATATAAATGCTTCCCTGGGTTTGTGGGACAATATTTCAGCTGCTGTGAGGTCGGTCCAGACAATCCAGCTGACCACATTCATCAGAGCTCTCAGAGGAGCAGCCGACTGTACCCCAAGAAGTGAGGCAGCAGTGCAGACAGGTCAGCCTGTGGGCCGACCCCTGCCTGCTCACGGATCACATTGGGATTTCCTTTAGCACCCCCTGTGGGAAAGGTCAGATACAGCAATTATAAAGGGACATTAACTAAAACCTCACCCTACCACCCTGCTCTTTGAAATCACACAGCAGCTTAGCCTTGGATTCTGAGCAATGTGTGCCACCAACTTAAATGAGCAAACCACGTTCCATAATATTTTTACATTTTATATTAAAATACAATTCCTTTGTGACCATTTACTACTAGAGTTTACCCTGTGCTGGGTGATATGACTGTACCCATGGCAACTGACCAGGTTATATGGAATTAGACATCTCTTCCGAGCTTCCAAACTAAAAGAGCTCTTCTGGAGCGACGAAGCAGACCCCAGTGCTCTTACACAAGTCAAAGGAATCCTATGAAACTCCACATCCTGTATATAGTTTCAGCTTCAGGTGCACAGGCTTCAATCAATGGCAGTTAACGTTCACATTGAGTTTTAAAACCTGAGCGAAAGTGCATTTTCCTCTCATTTTTACTGCTGTACCGAGGCAGTAAAACTGACAACCTCGGAGTCATTTAATACCTGCCGATAAATGCTTCTTTATGGCAGTTCTGAGTACATGTATGAGCACACCCCTAATCTAAAAAACATTGCTGTGGTGCTGTCCAACCACAGTGGCATTGCAGCTGCCATTAATATTAAAATACCAATGGGTGACCATTGAGGATCATTTAGGAAAGGCCCCCCAAGGTTGTATGCAGGGCTTCTCCTTTATAAGGCTGCCCTTTATACTATACTATACTTTATGCTGATCCTGTTTAAAGCTCCTGATTATATCACTGCGTATCAGCAGTGTACCTGAGCCATATTTGAACCCTGGCTTCTGGAGATTAGCGCCACCTAGACCCCTCCCAGACACACATACTGTACTGTCTCGCCAAAGGACTGATAAACCTCAAGCCCACACAGCTCCATATAGTCTACTTGGAACCAGCAGGATATGACTCAGCATTCTGAGTCAGTGAACTAGCAGAGCATGCAGGAATCGACAGGCAGGAAGGGAAAACATACAACATTTCACTTTCCCAATTAACCAATGAAATATAAA